>NC_037670.1:89791058-90045262 GCF_003255815.1 Theropithecus gelada
TTCCTTCCTTCCTTCCTTCCTTCCTTCCTTCCTTCCTTCCTTCCTTCTTTCTTTCTTTCTTTCCTTTCTTTCTCTTCATGTGGGGCAGAGTCTTTTCCTTAGACACAAACCAAGCTCATTGAATTGCATCAGATAAAAACCATATATTTTAACCTGAATAATAGGAACAGTTATGGCTATAATCTTGTCCTACAATTATTATTATTTTTTCTGATGTCTAAGGTTAGTCCTGTTCAGTAGTGCTCAGTAATGAAAACAGGAAGTTGTTTTGTGAAATTTTTATTATCACAGACTTAAACTCCAAACAACTCAGACCAAAAGATAAACTGCTGTCCTGAAATTGCTCAAGCCATTGCCCAAATGTCCACTTCCCTTTGAGCTTTATAGAGATGGCCTAAAAATACTTTAGCATCAGTAGGCACCAGGGGTTCAGATGAGTACTTATAAGGATCATGATTTGCTAGGCTGCCATTCTGCTTTGGGATGAAATAGTAATCAATTTTAGAGCCTAAGACTTTTTACAACCTAACTGACAAACCAAAAGCAATTTTCAGTTTTTCAACAGGATCTGGGGACTAGAATTCCCTACCACACTATTAAACATTTCTTGGCAGCGGCTTGTGGGATGTGCCTGACAGCTCTTGGCGGAAGCTATAATAGAATCGTCCTTCTTCCCCCTATCACTCTAGCAATTCACAGTCGATTTATGGTACTTTCTGGGAAAGGCAATTCTCAGTCCTAAGGGATATCAAAATGAAAAGCACACCAAATGAAGTGTTTAATTTCATCAACCCGAGAATTAAGTAAAAAGTCATTTTCTCCTTTGGGCTCGTAATAGAAAAATAGCCTTCTGTTAGAGAGACTTGATTATATGAGCACTTATAAAAATAAATTCCTGTCATAGATTATGTGTCATTTAAAATTGTAACAGAGAAAAGTGTTTAAATGTAAACTTGATTGTTGATGAAAAGAGTCAAACTGTAAAATATTTTAAGAGATTTACTCTGAGCCAAATATGAGTGACCATGGCCCGTGACACAGCCCTCAGGAGATCTTGAGTACATGTGCCCAAGGTGGTTGGGGTACACCTTGGTTTTATATATTTTAGGGAGGATGAGACATCAATCAAATACATTTAAGAAATACATTGGTTTCATTCAGAAAGGTGGGACAACTCAAAGCAGGAGCTTCTAGGCTATAGGTAAATGTAAACATTTTCTAGTTGATAATTGGTTGAGTTTATCTGAAGACACGGGATCAATAGAAAGAAAATGTTCAGGTTAAAGGATTGTGGAGACCAAGTTTTATTGTGCAGAGGAAGCTCTCAGATAGCAGACTTCAGAGAGAGCAGGTTGTAAAATGTTTCTTATCAGACTTAAAAGGGTCCCTGGCTCTTAGTTGATTATCTCCTGGATCTGGGAAGGAAAGAAGGAAAACAAAGGGGAAATGGGCTTCTCTATAGAATGTGGATTTTTCCCACAAGAGACTTTGCAGGGCAATTTCAAGATATGGCAAGGAAATATATTTTGAGGTTAAATATTTTGATCTTCTTCCTTGTCTCATAGAGTCATGCCAGAGTCAGATTGGAAAGTAAGCCACGATATGCAGACGATAACACCCGTCTGATGAGAATTTATGGTTTGTAGGGCATGACTCTCCAGGCCCCTTAGGTAGGAATTTGGGCAAGATAAAAAATCAGAACTTAGTCTTCATGGTCAATTCATCCTTTATGGACTGACATGCACTTTTAAAAAAGTAACAAATAGATCCTAAAATGTATTTCAAAAGAATAGAAGCTTATTTCTTTTTTTAAATAAATGGACTATGTTTTTTGTTTATTTGTTTTAGTTGTTGTTTTTTTTTTTTTTTTTTTTTGGTTTTTTTTTGAGATAGAATCTCACTCTGTTGCCCAGGCTGGAGTGTAGTGGTGTGATCTTGGCTCACTGCAACCTCCATCTCCTGGGTTCAAGTGATTCTCCTGCCTCAGCTTCCCGAGTAGCTGGGATTACAGGGACACACCACCATGCCCGGCTAATTTTTGTATGGACTGTTTTAAAGCAGTTTTAGTTTTGCAGAAAATTGAGTGGAAGGTACAGAGAGTTCTTATATATCCCACTTTGCAGCCTCCCAGGCCCACTCCCCGCCTTCCCCTCCCTTATGATTTCTCCTACTATTCGCATCTTTTATTTGTTATACAGTACATTTGTTATAATTGATGAGCTGATATGGACACATTATTATTAACCAAAGTCCATAGTTTACATTAGGATTCACTCTTTGTGTTCTACATCTACCAGCAAATATATGACATGCCTCCACCATTACTATCATACAAAATAGTTTTACTGCCCTAAACATCCCTTGTGCTCCATGTCATCATCTGTCCCTTTCCTCAAACCCCTGGCAACTACTGACCTTTTCCCGTCTTCATTGTTTTACCTTTTCCAGAACGTCATATCGTTGGAATCACACAGTATACAGCCTTTTCAGGCTGGCTTCTTTCACTTAGCAATATGCATGTAAGGTTCATCCATATATTTTCATGACTTGATGGCTTTTTTTTCATGTCATTGCTGAATAATGTTTCATCATATGGATGTACCACAGTTTGTGTATTCATTCACCTGTTGAAGGATACCTTGGTTTCTTTTGAGGATTGGCAGTTATGAATAAAGCTGATATAAACATTTGTCTGCAGAATTTTCTGTGGATGTAAGTTTTCAGCTCATTTGAGTAAATACCAAAGAGCATGATCGCTCCATCATATAGTAAGATGTGTAAAATTTTTTAAGAATTGCCAAACTATCTTCCAAGGTGTCTGGACCGTTTTGTATTCCTACCAGCAGTGAATGGAAGTTCCTTTTGCTCCACCAAATCCTCACCAGCATTTGGTGATGTTAACATTTTGAATGTTAGCCATTCTAATAGGTATGTAGTAGTTTCTTATTTTTGTTTTATTGATTTTATGCATTTCAAAGTGTATTAAAACATATTTCTACCTCCTGTATCCAAAGTTCTTAATCTTGAGTTGAAAGACGGAGTTCAGGACCTTCATGAAGCTGTGTTTAAAATTGTGTGTGATTTTCTGGATAATGAGAGAAGCTTATTTTTATCATTAGAATTTAAAAGAGGTTTATCACAAAGACAAAGTACCTTTGTTTTAGATCATTTTATTATTATTATTTTAATTTAAATCACTTTTAACAGTATTGTTTCAATTTAGATTCCATGCTGTTTGAAAAGTTAGACCATAGGCAGTTGCACTTATAATTATTCAACAGATTTCTGGGGAATCTTTAATGTAATAATCGCAATATTAGACACTGGAGATACAGAGCTCAAGAAAATACGATATCTGTTCTTAGGAAATTCACACTCACGTAACTCCTGTTATCAGCCAATAATCAAAGAGGAAGAGGAGAAAGGCTGCCCTGTCATTCTCAAGATTACTTCTGGGTGCTCAGTCCTGGTTATGCCAGTAGATGTCATTGTAGTGTAGGACAGCCAACCTGATCAGTTAACCTGAAGGCATGGAATTTAGAAATCTCTCTCTTTTTGGTGCATGATGTACATTTTTAAAAACATCATGTAGATTTTTTTCTTACTGACACAGACACAGAGCTGTCATGAGTATAAAACTGTAGTTATTTAAAAATTTAGAGAATATTTTGAAGCCTAACTAAAAATATTTCTGCAAAAGAATATGCATAGCCAACAATATTATATTTTAGTATATAATGTTTTAAGCTGGCAATTTGAAACTTCTAAGCTTTCATCATGATTTTAAAGGTAATTGAAGAATTCATATTAAACAAAAAGCCCAACACCAACCATTACTTATATTTGTTAGCATCTGGCATTTCTCTTGTAAAACCCAAAGACAAATTGAATACTTCTAGTAAGAGTGAAAGACTTAAATTTTAGCCACTATGAAATATATGTTGTTTCAGAGATTCTTCTATTCTGAAACAAGAAGAATTCTGTGCAAAGAAAAGCTGAACTAAAAATCAAAAATCTTGCTTTAATTTTTAAAGTGCTTATTCATTAATCAAATAAATTATGCTTATACCTAAGATTTTCTTTTTTCTTTTCTTTTCTTTTCTTTTTTTTTTTAAACGAGATATGGCCTTGCTCTGTTGCTGAGGCTGGAGTGCAGTAGTGCAATCATAGTGTTGCAGCCTCCATCTCCTGGGCTCATACGATCCTCCTACTTCAGCCTCCTGAGTAGCTGGGACTATAGGTACATGCACAGGCACATGTCTAGCTACATTTTAAAATTTCTGTAGAGATGAAGTTTCACAATGTTGCTCAGGCTGGTCTCAAACTCCTGAGCTCAAACAATTCTCCCAATTCGGCCTCCTAAAGTACTGGGATTACAGGTGTGAACCACTGCACTCAGCTGACTTTTTTTTTGAAACAAAAATTTGAGCAGCAATTGTATAGACTCGGACTCAATTACATTTAATTTTTTTTTTTTTTTTTTTTTTGGCTAGTCCCAAACCATTAAGGACCAATGAGATAAACTAATATGCATCATGCTGAGGTGTAGAAGTTTTTCTTTATGCTGAGGAGCAATGTTCTGGATCCAATCACCCAATGAAAATGTCTAGCTTACTTTTTAGCATCCATATCCCAAAGAGGGTTTGTCAATGCAAACTCCTTTTCATACAGGAAGTCACTCTGAAGAGCTCTTTTGTTTTTAAATGTTCACCAATTAAGTGGGTGGATATTTTAAAGCTGTCTAATTTATACTGGGAAGGCTGGCATAGGAAACTCATTTTATGAGTCAGCATTACCTTGATATTGAAACCAGACAAAATAATTACAGGTTAAAAAAACTACAGACTAATATCTTACTTGAACACAGACCCCCAAATTGCTAATATTTTCATATTAGCAAATTAGATGCAGCAATATAGAAAAAGGATAATGCATCATGACTAAGTGGGATTAATTCAAGGAAGGCAAGGTGGCTCAATATTTAAATCTAAATTAATGTAATTCATTATATCAATAGATAAAAGAAAAATTATAGGATCATCCCAATAGATGCAGAAAAAGCACTTAACAAAATTCAATATTCATTCATGATAAAAACTGTAAGAAAATATCCTTAACTTAACAAAGGACATTTATGAAAATCCTATGGCTGACATCATTCTTAATGGTTGTCTTAGTTAGCTTGGTCTGTGATATAGTTTGGCTGTGTCCCCACCCAAATCTCATCTTCAGTTCCCATGTGTTGTGGGAGGGACCCAGTGGGAGGTAACTGAATCATTGAGACAGGTCTTTCTCGTGCTGTTCTTGTGATAGCAAATAAGTCTCATGAGATCTGATGGTATTATAAGGGGGAGTTTCCCTGCACAAGCTCTCTTTTTGCCTACTGCCATCCATGTAAGACGTGACTTGCTCCTTCTTGCCATCCACCATGATTGTGAGGCCTCCCCAGCCACATGGAACTGTAAGTTCATTAAACCTCTTTTTCTTTCCAGTCTCGAGTATGTCTTCATTAGCAGTGTGAAAATGGACTAATACAGTCTGCTGTAACAGAATACAGATTGAGTAGCTTAAACAATAGACATTTATTTTTCACAGTTCTGGAGTCCAGGAAGTCCAAGATCAAGGTCACAGCAGATCTGGTGTCTGGCAAAGGCACTCTTCCTTGTTTGCAGATGGCTGTCTTCTCTTTGAATTCTCACATGGCTAAGAGAATGGTGAAAGATTAAGTGCTTTCCCTTAAGCTCAGGAATAAATGAAAATTGTCTACTCTCACCACTGCTATCACCTTACCAGAGGTTATAGACAGTGCAATAAGGAAAGAAAAAGAAAAGACAAAGATTTAAAATGAAGAAATAAAGCTGTTGCTATGTATAGATGAGAATTTGTAACATAGGAAATTCCAAAAGAATATGCAAAATGGCTACTGGAATTTATAAGGGAGTTTAGCCAGGTTGTGGGATACAAGCTCAGTATTCATAAATCAGTTGTATTTATATATATATACACATAATGAAAAAATGGAAATTTAAATTTAAAAATCACTTTGCAATAGCACTCAAATTATTAATTACTTAGGTATAAGTCTAACAAAATACATGCAAATTTTATATGCTGAAAATTAAAATATTGATGATAGAATCACAATCTTTAAAGAAAGAAGTGTCTGTATTCATGGATTGGAAGACTCAATATTGTTAGGGTGCCAGTTATTCCCAAATTGATTATAGATTCAGTGCAATCCTAATAAAAATTTTAGCAGATTTTTTCTTTTATAGAAACCAGCAAATGGCTGAGCACAGTCACACCTGTAATCCCAGCACATTGGGAGGCCAAGGCCAGCAGATCATGAGGTCAAGAGATCGAGACTATCCTGGCCAACATGGTGAAACCCCATCTCAACTAAAAATACAAAAATTAGCCAGGCATGGTGGCGCGCACCTGTAGTCCCAGCTACTCAGGAGGCTGAGGCAGGAGAATTGCTTGAACTGGGGAGGTGGAGGTGGCAGTGAGCCAAGATCGTGCCACTGCACTCTAGCCTGGTGACAGAGCAAGACTCTGTTTTAAAAAAAAAAAAAAAAGAAACCAGCAAACATACCGTACGTTTATATGAGAAAGCAAAAGATAGTCAAAAAGTTCTGCAAAAGAAAAAAGTGGGAAGACTCAACACTGCTAACTAATTTCAAATCTTACAAGCCACAGTAATCAAGCTAGTATGGTATTGGTTAAAGAATAGACACAGATTAATGAACCACATGAGACCAGGAGTTGTCAAACTGGCCTCCAGGACTAATCTCACTGGCTGTTTCTGTAAATAATATTTTATTGAAATAAAATAATACTTTATTAAAATACAGCCATGCTCACTTCTATACATGTTGTCTATGGCTGCTGTTGTACTATAATGGTAGAACTGAACAATTGTGACTGAGACTGTATGGCCTGCAAAGCCTAAAATCTTACTTATCTGTCCCTTTACAGGAAAAGTTGGTGAACACTTCAAATAGAATCCAGACATAGAACAACACATACATGGTTAATTGACTTTTTTTTTTTTTTTTTTTTTGAGATGGAGTTTCACTTTTGTCCAGGCTGGAATACAGTGGCACGATCTTGGCCCATTGCAGCCTCCACCTCCTGGGTTCAAGTGATTCCCCTGCCTCAACCCCCTGAGTAGCTGAGATTACAGGTGCACGCCACCATGCTTGGCTAATTTTTGTAATTTTAGTAGAGATGGGGTTTCACCATGTTAGTCAGGCTGGTCTCAAACTCCTGACCTCAGGTGATCCACCCAACTCAGCCTCCCAAAGTGCTGGGATTACAGGCACGAGCCACTGTGCCCAGGCTGCTAATTGACTTTTGACAAACATGCAGAGGTAATTTAATGTAGAAAAGATACGCTTTTAAAAACTGCTGCTGGAACAATTAAACATATGTGTGCAAAACTATGAACCTCAATGCATACCTCACACTGTATTCAAAACTTAACTCAAAATGGATCTGAGATCTGAGTGTAAAACCTAAAACTATAAAACTTCTAGAAGAAAACACATGTGAAAATCTTTGTGAGCTTGGGTTAGGCAAAAATTTCTTAGCATCCAAAAAACACAAATCAGAAAAAAAAGTTGACAAATTGGAGTTAATAAAAATCAAACATCCACTTCAAAGGATACTGTTAAGAAAATGAAAGAGGAGCCACAGTCTGAAAGAAATATTTGTAAAACACTATATAATAAATACTGATATCCTTAATATGTAAAGAATTCAATAATAAGAAAACGGGCAGGGCACAATGACTCACACTTGTAATCCCAGCACTTTGGGAAGCCGAGGTGGGCAGATCTCTTGAGCTCAGGAGTTCCAGGCCAGCCTGAGCAACATGGCAAAACCCTGTCTCTCTAAAAAAAAAAAGACAAAATTAGCTGGGTGTGATGGCACATGCTGGTGGTCCCAGCTGAGGCAGGAGGATTGCTTGATCCTGGAAAGTGGAGGTTGTAGTGAGCCGAGATGGCACCACTGCACTCTACCCTGGGTGACAGAGTGAAACCTTGTCAGAAAGAAAGGAAAAAAGAAAGAGAGAGACAGAGAGAGAGAGAAGGAAAGAGGGAAGGAAGGAAGGAAAATAAACAGTGAAAGAAAGAAAGAAAGAAAGAAAGAAAGAAAGAAAGAAAGAAAGAAAGAAAGAAAGAAAGAAAGAAAGAAAAGAAAGGAGGGAGGGAGGGAAGGAAAGAGGGAAGGAAGGAAGAAAGGATGGAAGGAAGGAAAGATAGAAAAGAAAAGGAAAGAAAAGAAGCTTGGGTGACAGACAAAAGAGAAAGAAGGAAAGAAAAGAAAGAGAAAGGAAGGAAGAAAGAGAAAATAAAGAAAAGAAGAAGAAAGAAAGAAAGGAAGAAGGGAAAGATGGAAAGAGGGAAGGAAGGAAGGAAAGGTAGAAAAGAAAAGAAAGTAGCCTGGGTGACAGAGTGAGACAAAAGAAAAGAGAAAAAGAGAAAGAAAGAAAACGAAAGAGAAGGCAGTCAAGCCCATTTAAAAAAATGGACAAAATATTTGAACATTTTATGAAATGCAAATGCCACATGAACAATGAAAAGATCATTAGTCATCAAAGAAATGAAAACTAAAACCACAAAGAGGGATCACTACACATCCATTAGTGCTGATGAGTATGTTGTGCCAATGGAACTCTCATACATTTTGGGGTGGAATGTAACAATGCAGCAACTTTGAAAAACAGTGTGACAATTTCTTACAAAGTTAAACATAGACTTATTAGATGACCCAACTCATCTTTTAGATTTTTACCCAAAAGAAATAAAAACATACACAAAGATCTGCACATGAATATTTATAACAGTTTTCACCAAAAAACTGCAAACAACTTAAATGTTCATCAGCTTGTGAAGGGATAACAACTGTGGTACTTCCATACTGCGTATAGGTAGATTCCACATGATAGAATTTCATACAGTGCAGTACTACTAAGCGATAAAATGAACAAATCTCAAATACACCATACTAACTGAAAGAAGGCAATTTTATAAAGCCACATGTGATATGTTTGAATTTATATTACACTCTGGAAAAGTTAAAACCACAGGCAGAGTCTTGGACTGGGGATTAACCACAGGGGACATGTGGGAACTTTCTGGCATGGTAGAAATGTTCTATATTTTAATTGTGATGGTAATTGTGTACCTGGATGTGTTTGTCAGGATTCCCAAAATTATGGTATGTCTAAAAAGGGTGAATTTCACTCTGGAAATTGTATCTCAATAAACCTGACTTTTAAAAATGACCAAATCAGGGAAAGATTCTGAGTAAAAGTTGAAAACCTCCTTGACTTGTATTGGGAGAAAACCCAGAATTTGAGCAATAATTTAGGAGAAATCTAGACGCCCATATAAACATTTTTATGTTCAAATATTTGTATCCATGAAGTCTCAGGGTATCTACCTTGTTAATATCAAGGGTCTATGGCAGACACAGTGAAACACAAGCATCTAATAAGAATCTATTTTCACGTAGGAGATCTATGGGCTTTTAAGGGAGGAAGTAGGTAATTCTGCCTAAAGGCCCAGGCCAGTCCTAATATCATTACCGACAGAGTAGCTTCTTGGTGGATGAACCAAGGATTCAATTGAAGAGAAAATCATTCTAGACAGAAGGAACAATGTAAGGTCCTAAGATTTGAGGTAGTAAAGTGCATTCTAGGAAATATAAGTATTTTCAAAAGATTGAAGCACAGTTATTCATTGTATTATTAACTTTCTTATGCTTATTTGTTTTCTTCATCATTTCACATATTCTTGAGTGCCTACTTTGTGCCAGGTACTAGGTGAAGCTTAAGGAGGTAAAACTAAGCCTGGGAAATATGACAAGATCCCAACTCTACTGAAAAAAAAAAAAAAAAATTAGCCAAGTGTGATGGTATGCCTGCAGTCCCAGCTACTCACGAGGCTGAGGCAGGAGGATTGCTTGAGCCTGAAAAATCGAGGCTGCAGTGAGTTATGATCACACCACCACACTCTAGCATGGGTGACATAGTGAGATCCTGCCTCAAAAATAACAAGAACAAAATAAAAATAAATAAATTTTAAGTAAGTAAGTAAATAAATAAGTCATTATTTCTGTTCTCCAGGAGATCATGGGCTAGTAGGGGAGTCTGAGCGTGTGCATGCGTGTGTACACATAATAATTACTCTTGAGTATCATAAAATTTCTAAATAAGGTATTTGCATGCACATGCAAGTTGCTCAGAGAATAGAGGGTCTAACTCAATATACTGGTTGTGAGCAACTAGTGACAGGGCAAATTTCACAAAAGGACATGTGAGCTGAGTCTTGAAGTATGAGCAAGGTTTGTCAAGTGCACAGGGGACAAATGTCTTGCAAGACAGAGGGAATAGTGTATGCAAAAGCATAGCAGCAGAAGAGAACATGGCACTTAAAAACGACAGGTTGTTTAGTAGTATGACTAGACGGCACAGGACAAGGTGCATATAAATGCACAAAGAGGAGATGTGATTTAGAAAAGTGGATAAAGGAAAATCATAAGATGTTTATATGACATGCTAAGGAATTGGACTTCCATACAGTTGGAATCTACAGAAATATTTTACTCAGAGTAATGACATGATCAGATTTGCATGTTAAAATGGTCATTTTGCCAGCATTCTTGAATATGATTTGAGGAAGGAAGAGACTAGAGATAGGGAGACTAGTTTAATGATTGCTGCAGAAATTGAAATATAGCATGCTGGGGACCTGACCTGAGGCAGTGACCATGAAAGTATAGTTTAAGGGGGCCGAGTGCAGTGGCTCATGCGTATAATCCCAGCACTCTGGGAGCCCAGACAGGTGGATCACTTGAGGTCAGGAGTTTGAGACCAGCCTGGCCAACATCGTGAAACCCCATCTCTCCTAAAAATACAAAAATTAGCTGGTGTGGTGGCGCACGCTGTAGTCCCAGCTACTTGGGAGGCTGAGTTCAAAAGAATTGCTTGAACATGGGAGGCAGAGGTTGCAGTGAGCTGAGATGGCACCACTGCACTCCAGCCTGGGCAACAGAGGGAGACATCTCAAAACAAAACAAAACAAAACAAACAATGTATAGTTTAAGGGACATTCTTGAGGGATATCTGAGACATGGAACTGATAGACTTGGTAATCAATTGAAAGTGTATGGGAAGAGGCCTACTGAGGGGAATCCAGGGACTGAATATATCTACCAAAGTCCTGATTTGGGTAACTGGATGTTGATTACAGGAGAAGAACTGTTATTGCAGGAGAAAGAGCAGATTTTAAACACAGTTGCCTGATAAGAATCTATTTTTCACATAAGATACCTAAAGCAGCACAAATTTAAATTAGAGAAAGATGTCAATTAAAATATATTATAGATCTATGCTGGGTGCAGTGGCTCACTCCTCTAATCCCAGCACTTTGGGAGGCCGAGGCAGGTGGATCACCTGAGGTCAGGAGTTTGAGACCAGCCTGGTCAACATGGTGAAACTCTGTCTCTACTAAAAATAAAAGATTTAGCCAGGAGTGGTGGCACACACCTGTAGTCCCAGCTACTTGGGAGGCTGAGGCACAAGATCACTTGAACCTGAGAGGTGGAGGTGAGCTGAGATGGCGCCACTGCACTCCAGCCTGGGCGACAGAGCAAGACTCTGTCTTAAAAAAAAAAAAAAAGTATATATATATATATAAAATTTTTTATCTTGTATCTCATACGGATTTTTGAGATATATATACTCATACAGACACACACACACGCACACACACACACAAGATCTAGATTCCATTCTCCTCTTTCCCAGCCAGAGACATATATAGATATAGATTATAGATATAGATATAGAAGATATATCTGTCGCCAGGCTGGAGTGCACATATATATTTGCTACTTTTCATTCAAATACAAAACAAAATGGACTCAGAGACCTCTCAGACTGTGTCCAATGTTCGCCTGAACTGATTCACTGGTGATACAATGGTTACCTTAGAAATGAGCTAAATAGAAAGTTGTTTCCTTTTGTGTTTCGAATAATTGCCTTGTTGCCTAGGAAGATACATTCTAACCTCAGGCTGTCTGTGAAAGGTTACCACCTCTTCCTCTCTGTTAGTTTATTTCAATTCTGCTTTGAGATTTCCACTGAAATCTTAAGACATGTTGTTCCAGGTTTGTTTGAAATGCCTCTCTTTAATAGCTTCTACAATTATAACAACAGTTACCAAGTGTCTGCTATGCACCAGGCACTGTGCTAGGTGATTTAGTGATGTGATTTCTTTTCTTTTAATTCTCAAAATCCATATGAGATACAAGTTAGTCTGGTCATTTTGAAGATAAGAAGTAGAAGTTCTGTTAGCTTAAGAATCTTGCTCCAGGTCTCCTAACCAGTTAGTGAAAAAAAAAACCAGTATTTATATATTAGGTCCACCTGACTCCAAAGACCTTGAAATTTCCATAGTCATACTGATTAGAGTCACAGATAAAAAAATAACAATTTTTAATGAAAAAGTTCAAACATAAACCAAAGGGGAGGGTGTAGTATAATAAATCCCCACATATGTTCACTTAGCTTCTGCAATTATTTAACTCACAGCCAATCTTGTTTCATCTTTGCCTTCTACAATTTCCTCCTTCCCTCCCCTACTATTAAATTATTTTGAAGCAAATCCTAGGCAGTATATCATTTTATTTGTAAATATTTCTCTATGTAGCTTCAAAAGATAAATTCTTTCTAAAACCCCACTAACCATAATACTATTATTGCACCAAAAGAAGTAGGCAATAAATTCCTTAATATCATCATATATATAGTTAGTGTTCATATTTTCCTAGTTGTCTTATACATTCTTTTTACAGTTGGTTGTTTGAATTAGGATAATTAGAGCTAATTTTTACTTGAGGCACATTGTTTAAATTAGTTAAAACCTCATCTCAGTTCAATCTATTTATCATTGTATCTACATGCATAAGAGCTAGGAAAAACTCAAAGACAAACTGTGTATAAATTACTGAATCAGTGAGTGACCAGCTGGTCTCTATTTCTGATGTAGACCAGGACAGACAAGGCTGGTAGTCAGTCCCATTGGTGATCTGTGTGAAGTAAATAATCACATTGGTTCCTTAACCAATGTGCAAAGTTTCACAGTGTTTGACCAACTATGACACATCAGATTATTGTGGCTTCCTTGGCTAACTGAGATCAGCAGGGGGACCTGTGGACCACACCCCCAAGCATAAAATTTTTTTAAAAAAACCTTAAGTTCCTTCAAAAAAAGTTCAGGCACCTAGCTAGCCCCCAAAAGTAAAAACAATAAACAACAATAAAAAAATAACAACAGCTTAAAACAATAGCTCCCAAAATAAAAATCACAGGATGTTTATTTCTCTCTAAAAAAAAAAAAAAACCATAACAACTTAATATATGTCCCTGATCGTTTTCAGAAAACCAGACCCCCACCAAACAAATCCACTGGCACATAAACTGCAAATTAAACAAAACAAAACAAACAAAAAGCAAAAACAAAGCAAAACAAAACAAAACCAAAAACAAGAACTGAACTCTGACTGCCATTCTTTGTTCTAAATTTCTTCCTCAGGGCCCTATAAAAAGTCACACCCATGAGCCAGAGCTAACATTCTTTTGTGCTGACCCAAATTTTAAACAGAGCTTCTCTTCCTTAACTAATTACAAATCAGAAAATCTTAAAATCTGCCTAGGACCTGTAAGCCCCCACATCAAGATGTTCTATCCTTTTTAGGTCAAACCATTATATAACCTTCATATATTAATAATTTTTGCCTATAACTTCTGCTTTCCTAAAATTTACCCCTGCCTTTAAAAACTCTCATTTGCGGCTGGGAGCGGTGGCTCATGCCTGTAATCCCAGCACTTTGGGAGGCCAAGGCAGGCGGATCATGAGGTCCGGAGATCGAGACCATCCTGGCTAACACGGTGAAACCCCGTCTCTACTAAAAATACAAAAATTAGTAGGGCATGGTGATGCGCGCCTGTAATCCCAGCTACTCAGGAGGCTGAGGCAGGAGAATCGCTTGAACTGGGGAGGTGGAGGTTGCAGTGAGCCGAGATTGCACCACTGCACTCCAGCCTGGGCGACAGCGCTAGACTTCATCTCAAAAACAAACAAACAAAAACCCTTACTTGCAAGTCACTGGGGAGACAGGGTCTTAAGTGTGAGTTGCCTGATTCTCCTTGCTTGGTGTCCTGCAAATAAACATCCTTTCTCTGGCTACAAATCTTGGTACAGATTTTTCGCCTTACTGTGCCAGGCTAATGGACCCCAGTTCGTTTCAATTACAACTGCTTCAAAAACAAATTAAAGACTTAATGAGCCCAGAATTTGAATGTAGATCTATGAGATTAAAATGTCACATGGTTAAAAATATAAGAGTTACATATATTTAGTTTCTACACAACACTAAGTCATGCCTATGTATCAAAATCCATTTAATGGTGCTCAAGTTTTTGAAGTAGCTAATGCTTGTCTCTAATGCCCTCCCTCTCCCTTTACTTCTTTCCCAGCTCCATTGTGGCTGGAGTCCGTATTTCCCTGTCTTCCTAGAGTTCCCTTCTAGAACACTTATTTAGGACTGCTCCGACTCCAAATTCACACCTTCTCCAAAATTGGTCATTCTCTACCTCACCCTCCAACCAAAACCCCTTTCTCTCAGGACAAGCTAACGTGGTGGAAAGCTTACGGGCTCTGGAGTCCAAAAAGTATGAGATGGAATCTCTTCTCCACCACTGTGTGACCTTGATCAAGTTGGTTAACTTTTCTAAGCATCGGTTTACTGACTTGTAAAATAATAAAATTACCCATCCGGGCATAGTGGCTCATGCCTGTAATCCCAGCACTTTGGGAGGCCAAGGTGGGAGGATCATGAGGTCAAGAGACCATCTTGGCCAAACAACATGGTGAAACCCCTTCTCTACTAAAAATACAAAAATTAGCTGGGCATAGTGGCACACAACTGTAGTCCCAGCTACTCGGGAGGCTGAGGTAGGAGAATAGCTTGAACCCAGGAGGTGGAGTTTGCAGTGAGCCGAGATCACCCCACTGCACTCCAGCCCGGGCGACAGAGCGAGACTCCATCTCAAAAAAAATAAAATTACCCATGGGGTTGTTAAAAGGCATAGAAGCATTTATGCATCCTGCAGCTTTTAGCCACCGGCATCCAAGCTCCCTTTTGTGTGATGAATCACAAAGATAAGTCAAAGTTCCAGACCCTGAAGGGTGACCCAGTAGATAAAAAGACTAGTGGTGGAGCCTCAGGGGTGGCCAAAGAGGCAACCAGCTATCAGCCAGCCTTTTCCTCTTTTGTTTTTGTTTTCAACAAAAAACAAGACTCATATGCCAACTGTCCACAACCACTTCCCAAAATCACCAAAGCAAAGTTGTCAAAACTATCCTCCACTCCACACACTCCTTTCAGGCCATAGGTTGCCCTTTCATAACTGGGTGTCCCTTTTCAGATCTCTTGAGATACTTGCTGGAGACAGGGGTACAGTAGATTAGAGAGTGGGAGCACACTGTAAAGTTTGCTTCATTTTCAACCATTAGAAAAGGCTCTGCTTAGGTGGGCGCGGTGGCTTACAGGTGGCTCATGCCTGTAATCCCAGCACTTTGGGAGGCTGAGGCGGGCAGATTGCCTGAGGTCGGGAGTTCAAGACCAGCCTGACCAACATGGAGAAACCTCATCTCTACTAAAAAAACCTACAAAATTAGCCCATTGTGCTGGTGCATACCTATAATCCCAGCTACATGGGAGACTGAGGCAGGAGGATCACTTGAACCCAAGAGGCAGAGGTTGCGGTGAGTGAGATTGCGCCATCGTACTCCAGCCTGGGCAACAGGAGGGAAACTCCATCACAAAAAAAAAAAAAAAAAAAAAAAAGGCTCTGCTTAGAATTAGCCATTCTGGGAGTTGGAGGAGAGCCTTCTTCTAAATTTCCACAGTTACTGGTGTTGCACAGCATAGCCATGGGCAAGCAGAGGTAGATCCAGGACTTCCTGGGTGGAGTTGAGTGTTGCATGAATTCAGCATGTTCTGGGGGCCTTTCCATCACGTTTGAAATGTGACGTCTCTTGGCAGCCAATCAGTGAGACAATGACGTTCTCTAGTGTCTGAGAGGCAGATTCAAAATGGTACTTTGGGGTGGGGTGTGGTGGCTCATGCCTGTAATCCCAGCATTTTGGGAGGTTGAGGCAGGTGGATCACTTGAGGTCAGGAGTTTGAGACCAGCCTGGGCAACATGGCAAAACCCCATCTCTACTAAAAAATTACAAAAATAAGCCAGGCTTGGTGGTATACGCCTGTAATTCCAGCTACTTGGGAGACTGAGGCAGGAGAATCACTTGAATTTGGGAGATGGGGGTTGCAGTGAGCCAAGATCACACCACTGACTCCAGCCTGGGCGACAGAGAGAGACTCTGTCTCAATAAAATAAAATAAAATAATAAAATAAAATAAAATAATAAAATAAAATAAAATAATAAAATAAAATAAAATAGTGCTTTGGGAAGCCTGGGGTTCCAATGATGATGGAGAAGGAATAGGAGAGCAGAGGGTCGTGAGGCCCTCTTCACTCCACTTTAGATCTGTCGGGTTGGCTTTGTTCAGTGTCTTTTGTTATTCTGAAGGAAATTTCATTTGGAAAAAGAACAAAAAGCTTTGCTACTAAACACACACACACACACACACACACACACACACACACACACCCCAGCAAACCACTATTTTGGATATTCTGCTCAAGGGGAAGTTAAAGAGGAATCATGGGGAGAGGGAGCAGGTGGGCAGCAAACAGCAAGGCCTTGTGTGTACTATAATACTGTATTACTAGTAATAGTTATTCCCAGTGAAGTTAAAAATATATGTGTTCAAGTGTTGGTAGAACCTTTGGATGAGTGATTCTCAACCCTGGATGCACAGTGTAATCACCTAGGGAGTGTTAAAAAAATCCTAGTGCCTATGTTTCATCCCATAGTCTCAAGATCATTGGTTATTAAACCAGCTCTGGTTGCTAGTAATTAAAAACATATATCAATACAGTAGCAATAGAATAATTATATATTATATAAATACACATATAGACATAAAATAAACATACAAAAATTGTAGGGAAGTAGCATAATTATAGAGTTGAATTATTAAGAATGTCTACAAATAATGGCATCTTGGGATATCTTCTCAATTTTATGTTCTTCTTTGAACATAAGAAGGCCATTAGCCTTCCTGGTGTTGTGTCAGAGAAACGGAGATCATAAAACAAACTTTTACAATTATGTCTATATGAACCAGAGAAATAATGACATACATTCATCTTCATGATCTATTAGTGGCTCTTAGTTACAACAAAGAACATTTTAAAGGGTTATCCTTCGGGTAAATTATCTGATGTTAAGTACTTGCTCCAAAATGTGACTCTAAGAGGGTATTGGTCGTGGTATTGGAAAACACAAGGCCATAAATGTCCACTCTGCTTGAATGATGCTGCAAGAAAGAATAAGCATTAAATAACTTCAGAACCCACTTATTGTAAATTTAATCCAAAGTGTCTGTTATTCTTCAAGATGACAAAATGTAATAGCCCACAACCAACTATAATATTAAAATGTATATTAGGGCCAGGAGCGGTGGCTCACGCCTGTAATCCCAGCACTTTGGGAGGCCGAAGTGGGTGGATCACCTGAGGTCGGGAGTTCGAGACCAGCCTGGCCAACATGGCGAAACCCTATCTCTACTAAAAGTACAAAAATTAGCCAGGTTTGGTGGTAGGCACCTGTAATCGCAGCTACTCAGGAGGCTGAGGCAGGAGAATCACTTGAACCCGGGATATGGAGGTTGCAGTGAGCTGAGATCATGCCACTGCACTCCAGCCTGAGCAACAAGAGCAAGACTCCATCTCAAAGAAAAAAAAAGCTATGTATTTTTTATATTATATTATATTATATATAAGATATAAGAGTAATATAAATATAAGAGTAATTTTATAACATTAAAATAAAAAAATAACAGCTTCTTACTTTTCTTTACTTTTCTTTTTTTTTTTTTGAGATGGAGTCTCACTCTGTTGCCCAGGTTGGAGTGCAATGGCGCAGTCTCTGCAACCTCTATCTCCCAGGTTCAAGCAACTCTCCTGTCTCTGCCTCCCAAGTAGCTGGGATTAAAGGCACCCACCACCACGCCTGGCTAATATTTTTTGTATTTTTAGGAGAGACGGGGTTTCACCATGTTGGCCAGGCTGGTATCGAACTCCTGACCTCGTGATCCTCCTGCGTCAGCCTCCCAAAGTCCTAGGATTACAGGTGTGAGCCACCACATCCGGCTGGAGCTTCTTACTTTTCAAGCATTTGAAATGGATGTTTCCTAATTTTCCTGCTTTTCAGCATTAGAAATGGTATGATGATAGAACCATAAAATAAATTGTCCTAAAAAGTCCATAAAAACTCATGGATGTGAAACATACAATATTTAGAACACACACCCTTCTGAGTTCATAGGGCAAAATTCTTTCCTCCTTGATGCAACTGCTTTGAATGGAGCATTCTTTCCTTGGGAACCATGGCCTTTTTTGATATGGACCTAATAGCTTTCCAGAAACTCTGTCTGTAGGTGCTGGTACCCCTCCATCACGGGAGCACGGTCTGTGAAAGTGAAGAGCAGACTCCTTACCCCATACAGATGGTTTCATTTTGAGAGTAACACAGGTTAAGATGGGCACTTCTGAAATTTGAAAATGGTGTTCCAGATTCAAATGTGGACCATGTGTGTCCCACTTGAAAAAGTCTCTAAGAAATGATGGTTGGGAGAGAGTGGCTATGGGGAGGCTGATGGAAGGTACTAGAGTGTTCTTGTCCTGGACAAGGTCATCTGTCTGTATTCTTAGGTCTAGAAAAGCTTTAGCCAAGAAGATTCAGGCAGAATTTTTCCATTCCTAGTGGTACTTAGCAAAGTCATTTATAAATGCAAGTATTTATTTTGAGAAATAAATAAATGTTCCAAAATACTTCCCTCTTGTGCATCAAATAACATTTTCCGCAGGGCAATAGGCAGGGGAAGAAATGAACATTTATTGAACACCTATTGTGGTACACACACTATGTAAGTTATTTTTATATGTATTAGCTCCTTTAATCCTCCTATAATGCCAGGTAAAAAATGTTATTCTATGGATTACAAATTAAAGTTTCAGAGAAGCTAACTTAGCCCAGAGTCAAAGGTCAGAGGAATAGTGATGCCAAGATTCAAATTATAGCCTGAATTCAAAGTTCACATTCTTTAATTTCACCAAACTGCTTTTTTTCTAAAAAGTATAATGAACTAAACCACATGAAAACAAATGAATGACAGAATCAGAGTTTGATGGGGGTTGGGGAGAGGGCTGCAGTATAGTGTAGTGAGTAAACGGACTTGAGGGTCAGACAGACCTGAATCCCAGATTCTTCACTCAGCAGTCCACTAAGTTTTGGCAAGTTATATCCTTCACAGGAACTATTCTAAGTATTAAATGACAGAGCGATAAATAAAATCTTTGGCAGATACCATCACAAAGAAGACAAGAAAAAAAAAATCTTCAGCAGAGCATGGCACATAGTAAGTGCATGATAAATGCTGGCTATAATTGTTTTCATTTTTAGAAATTTAAACACTGTTCCAACACTCTTAAGAAATAAAAACTGAGGTCCAGAGAGTCTAAGTGAATTTCTCAAAGACACAGGATGAACCACTGACATAACTAGAATTGGAATTCAGCCCTTTTGTGTCCTGGCATATTCTTGTTATCTTTCTAAGATATGTGCTTCACAAGAGGATTTTAAGAGTTTTTGAGATTGTCATCTTTTTTCTTCCCTTTTTTTTTTTTTTTTTTGAGACCGAGTTTCGCTCTTGTTGCCCCGGCTGGAGTGCAGTGGCATGATCTTGGCTCACAGCAACCTCCGCCTCCCAGGTTCAAGTGATTCTCCTGCCTCCTGCCTCAGCCTTCCTGAGTAGCTGGGATTACAGGCATAAGCCACCACGCCCAGCTAATTTTGTATTTTTAGTAGAGACGGGGTTTCTCCATGTTGATCAGGCTGGTCTCGAACTCCTGACCTCAGATGATCTGCCTGCCTCGGCCTCCCAAAGTATTGGAATTACAGGCGTGAGCCACCATGCCCAGCCGAGATAGTCAACTTAATGGCCGTGTTTTGCAAACCACATGAAACAGAATATTTGAAACCAATACTATTCTTGAAAAATCCAGGATGTGAACACTGTTATGAGCTCAATAAACATAACTTCCTTTTCTTCCTTTCTAACAGAACCTCAGTTTTCTCCAGGTATCCACTCCTTCTCCATCTCTAGAAGTAAATTCTATTTAGTCTAAAACAGTAGTCCTCAGACCATACAATATAAGGAGGACTTGTTAAAACTCAGATTGCTGGATCCCACCCTCAGCATTTCTGATTCCATAGATGTTCATTTCTATGAGGTCTCCAGGTTCCCAGCAGCTTAAACTGCTGCTCTGAGGATGATGTTTTGAGAATCACGGGTTTAGGACCATCAGTGGTAGTTCCCTGTTCTAGGGACAGGCACGTGTAGTAAGTTGGCCCAATCAGACTAAAGGCAAAGATTCGTGTTCCTCGGTGGGAGGATTTCCTCTCTCCTGTTGTAGATGAATACTGAACAATGTTGCTCCAGTCCTTGCAATGGGCCATCTTATCACCATGAGGAGAGAACTAGCTTCCGTAAAAAGCCAGCACTGTAGATGGAAGAGCAGAGAGATGGATAGAGCCCAAGTGTTTGATGACATCATTGAACCAGTGAATCGGCTAACCTGGAGGCTTGATCTTCCTCTGTACCTTCTGGTATGAGAGGTTGTGCAAATGTCCTAGTTTAAGCTAGATCAAATCAGAACTTCTGTTATTTTGGCCACACTTAACTACCTAAAGTCAGGTAAATTCCTAAGACAATAAAATGAAAATGTGTATTTGAAAATAAGAAGTATTTTAACTTAATGCCAGCTTTTTTTATCCAAATAGCTGGCAACTGTATCTTTCATTAATGAGATAATACACACTTAAATACAAATCTGTTTCTGTGCTTTACATCACAGAAAGTGCTCAATAAAAGCACAGCCCTATTCTTAATGTTTTCTTGATATACTGTGGGCAGGAAAAACAATTGTCTTTTCAAAGACTCACTGTGATTAGTTAGTAGTTGTCAGTGAGAAACATACTTCAGAATATTACTAAATTAGGAAACACTTGAAATTCTTAGACAAGATAAATACATTTTATGTCAGTTGATCCACATAATCTTAAATATTGCCAGCTTGTTAGAGCCTCTATTCTGTTTTATAAATCTAGGTAGGAGTAAATAAGTTAATCCAACTCCTTTATGTTATTATATTGTTACTGTAAATAGCTGCAACTATGGTAAGGATATTAAAAAGAAAAAAAAAAAGCTCAAATAACATACTAGGTCCTCCTCCTAACATCACAGAACTGGAATATATATATATTTACCCAGTCCATTTCTTTTTCATAGAAACATGAGATTCATTGTTTATGACTGTAAGCAGACAACATTTTTGTCTACGATTCTGATACAATTCCATTTAAGGCTTCTCTGTGTAAAGGTCATTTTATTGTGGCATAAGTATTTGTTCTCTTTCAGAAAATATATATTACCTGAGGACAGAGCTTATCTACATCTTTAAGTCATTTGGAACGGGATCAATAACAAAGTTTGAGCTTTTCTGTTTCCCCTACACCAAAGAACAGGGTGAGTAGTAGTAACAGCATTTGTTGCTACTTTGCTCTGCTTCAGATATTGTGCTAAGTGCTTCACGGTGACTTTTGTTTCATTCAATCATTAATTCACTCACCATACATTTTTGGAACACCTAACATTTGCCAGTCCGATTTGTCAGAATGTTCTATAGAACATTTTCTGCTAGAATGTTCATCAGGGTGACAGAGAAGAGCAGTCTAATTTTGGATTCCAGGGCAAGAATCATATTCCCCAGGATGTAGGAGATGAAGAAGATAGGAATCATGTTTCCCTCCTTTTTATTTCCTGAGTTTCTGCTCCCAGCATGATATACTGTGTTTCTCAATGGGTATTCATTGTAATTGCAACAAGATAATGATAATAGATGTTATTTTAAAAGTTGTCATGGCTAAAAGTTTGAGGAAGAAACATGGGAGTTTAACCATTAAACAGGATTCTTGCTACAGAAGTTCTCAGTGCCTTTAATAAGCTTTGGGGCACTCCAAGAAGGAGGCACATTTTGCACTATTTCCCAAACTTATTTGACCATAACCTCTGCACCCACCGAACATCATGGGAAGGGCTTACAGTGTTAGGGCTTCATGGTACATACTTCAGGAAAGGGCTCATCCAAGCTATTTTTGCTTTTAAAACTTTATCATTTCTCCTTCCAGAGCTCCTTCCAGAGCACTTTCATGCTCTGAAATCTCAGGGTTTTATTCTCCACTACTACAAACTCATCACCTTCCTGCCAACCTTTCACATCTTTGACATATCTAGTTTTCAGACCTCACAGACATTTCTAGTCACATTTGGGATATCTATAATAGATATTTAGCTATGAAGCAGGAGATGCAGAGCAACAGAGTGAGGAGGAGAGAATCTCAGGGACCAGAGCAAGTGAGGATCTCAGGAGGAAATGAAGAATAACCAGGCCTCCTTTGCACAGTGGGTAACAACCGGGTAACAACTTTGAACAAGCCCCCTATGCTCAATGAACAGAATATTTTGCTTTCAGATCAGAGTCCAATCCCTTCATTTTACAGATAAGAAAACTGAGAACACACATCTTACAAGAGCTATGTGAGCTTTCAGCTCAAGCCTGGCTTCTGGTTCAAGGCTCTTTCCATTCTCCCACTCTGCATCTTTTATAATCTCTCTGAGTCTCCTCATTATCTTACTTCAGCCTTGAAATTCCACTTGCTCAGATCTCTGGTATCTCCTAGGCAAGGAAAAAGAGGGATGAAGATTTCCTCTGCAGGTACACATATGCTGCCAACACTAGGCTATTAATCTGAATAAGGAAGACATTCTCAGTTTCTGCAAACACAATGCGCAAATTGCACAGGAATAAAAATAAGCTTATATTAAAGCCTGGCTATATCTCTTTGACTGAGCTGGATGAATCTGAAGAACCGGCTCACCGAGAGAGGTCAACTTGATCCATCCAACTATGCCACAGGTATTCTGTGTGGCAATCTCAATAGGTGATGGAGGTGGCCAAAATTAGGTTCTATTAGGGTTAGTGGTGGCTTGGGCCACCTGAGGAATGTAGGGCACTTAAGGTTTCCATGCTTCAGGGCCAGCCTTGGGGAAACTGAGAATTTATTGACCTTTCTTTTAGGTGACCTCATACCCACACCTTCTTCCAGGTCCCTTTGTCCCCTTCCATCTCTAGGCCCTGGTTTAGCCTGGAGCCACTGTCTTTCCTCTTTGAATGAGGCTTCATTGAATGTGGCCCCACATTTCAGACTGTCCTTGGCCCTCTGCTCAGTTGAGGCTTAACTATCCTCTAGGGTTTCCCTTTCAGTGAGATTTCTGGAGAGGATCTGGTGTCTAACTGTTCAGGGTGGCTACTTAGTGTGTAATGTGTTACCCTTCCCAAGAACTTTCCCCATTTTCTCATTCTTGGCTACTCTCTCCACATTTACAATATCTCAATGTGATAAATAAACTCTGTGATGGAATGTTTATGTACTTCAGTCAGCCTGTAATGCAGGCAGCAAGGGAACACCCACCTAGCATCCCCTCTTGGTTAAGATGCACAGGAAGGGGAGCCCACCACAGCTCAAGGAGGCCGACCTGCCTCTGTAGACTCCTCCTCTGGGGACAGGGCATAGCTAAATAAAAAGCAGCAGAAACCTCGGCAGAGGTAAATGCCCCTGTCTGACAGCTTTGAAGAGAGCAGTGGATCTTCCAGCACGGAGGTTGAGATCTGAGAACGGACAGACTGCCTGCTCAAGTGGGTCCTTGACCCCTGAGTAGCCTAAGTGGGAGACATCCCCCACTAGGTGCAGACCGACACCTCACACCTCACATGGTGGGGTACACCCCTGAGACGAAGCTTCCAGAGCAAGAATCACACAGCAACACTTGCTGTTCAGCAATATTCTATCTTCCGCAGCCTCTGTTGCTGATACCCAGGCAAACAGGGTCTGGAGTGGACCTCAAGCAAACTCCAACAGACCTACAGCTGAGGGTCCTGACTGTTAGAAGGAAAACTAACAAATAGAAAGGACACCTACACCAAAACCCCATCAGTACGTCAACATCGTCAAAGACCAAAGGCAGATAAAACCACAAAGATGGGGAAAAAGCAGTGCAGAAAAGCTGGAAATTCAAAAAATCAGAGTGCATCTCCCCCTCCAAAGGAATGCAGCTCATCGCCAGCAATGGAACAAAGCTGGACGGAGAATGACTTTGACGAGTTGAGAGAAGAAGGCTTCAGTTGATCAACTTCTCAGAGCTAAAGGAGGAACTATGTAACCAGCGCAAAGAAACTAAAAATCTTGAAAAAACAATGGATGAATGGATAACTAGAATAATCAATGCAGAGAAGACCTTAAAAGAACTGATAGAGATGAAAATCATAACACAAGAACTACGTGACAAATGCACAAGCTTCAGTAACTGACTCGATCAACTGGAAGAAAGAGTATTAGCGATTGAAGATAAAATGAATGAAATGAAGCGAGAAGAGAAGTGTAGAGAAAAAAGAGGAAAAAGAAATGAACAAAGCCTCCAAGATATATGGGATTATGTGAAAAGACCAAATCTACGTCTGATTGGTGTGCCTGAAAGTGACGGGGAAAATGGAACCAAGTTGGAAAACAGTGCAGGATACCATCCAGGAGAACTTCCCCATCCTAGTAAGGCAGGCCAACATTCAAATTCAGGAAATACAGAGAACGCCACAAAGATACTCCTTGAGAAGAACAACTCCAAGACACGTAATTGTCAGATTCACCAAAGTTGAAATGAAGGAAAAAATGTTAAGGGCAGCCAGAGAGAAAGATTGGGTTACCCACAAAGGGAAGCCCATCAGACTAACAGCAGATCTCTCGGCAGAAACTCTCCAAGCCAGAAGAGAGTGGGGGCCAATATTCAACATTCTTAAAGAAAAGAATTTTCAACCCAGAATTTCATATCCAGCCAAACTAAGTTTCATAAGTGAAGGAGAAATAAAATCCTTTACAGACAAGCAAATGCTTAGAGATTTTGTCACCACCAGGCCTGCCCTACAAGAGATCCTGAAGGAAGCACTAAATATGGAAAGGAACAACAGGTACCAGTCATTGCAAAAACATGTCAAAATGTAAAGTCCATCGATGCTAGGAAGAAACTGCATCAACTAGTGAGCAAAATAACCAGCTAAGATCATAATGACAGGATCAAGTTCACACATAACAATATTAACCTTAAATGTAAATGGATTAATTGGTCCAATTAAAAGACACAGACTGGCAAATTGGATAAAGAGTCAAGACCCATCAGTTTGCTGTATTCATGAGACCCATCTTACATGCAGAGACACACATAGGCTCAAAATAAAGGGATGGAGGAAGATCTACCAAGCAAATGGAAAACAAAAAAAAGCAGCGGTTGCAATCCTAGTCTCTGATAAAACAGACTTTAAACCATCAAAGATCAAAAGAGACAAAGAAGGTCATTACATAATGGTAAAGGGATCAATTCATCAGGAAGAGCTAACTATCCTAAATATATATGCACCCAATACAGGAGCACCCAGATTCATTAAGCAAGTCCTTAGAGACTTACAAAGAGACTTAGACTTCCATACAATAATAATGGGAGACTTTAACACCCCACTGTCGACATTAGACAGATCAACGAGACAGAAAGTTAACAAGGATATCCAGGAATTGAACTCAACTCTGCAGCAAGTGGACCTAATAGATATCTACAGAACTCTCCACCCCAAATCAACAGAATATACATTCTTCTCAGCACCACATCACACTTATTCCAAAATTGACCACATAGTTGGAAGTAAAGCACTCCTCAGCAAATGTACAAGAACAGAAATTATAACAAACTGTCTCTCAGACCACAGTGCAATCAAACTAGAACTCAGGACTAAGAAACTCAATCAAAACCGCTCAACTACATGGAAACTGAACAACTTGCTCCTGAATGACTACTGGGTACATAACAAAATAAAGGCAGAAATAAAGATGATCTTTGAAACCAATGAGAACAAAGATACAACATACCAGAATCTCTGGGACACATTTAAAGCAGTGTGTAGAGGGAGATTTATAGCACTAAATGCCCACAAGAGAAAGCAGGAAAGATCTAAAATGGACACCTTAACATCACAATTAAAAGAACTAGAGAAGCAAGAGCAAACACATTCAAAAGCTAGCAGAAGGCAAGAAATAACTAAGATCAGAGCAGAACTGAAGGAGATAGAGACACAAAAAACCCTCCAAAAAATCAGTGAATCTAGGAGCTCGTTTTTTGAAAACATCAACAAAATTGATAGACTGCTAGCAAGACTAATAAAGAAGAAAAGAGAGAAGAATCAAATAGATGCAATAAAAAAATGATAAAGGGGATATCACCACCAACTCCACAGAAATACAAACTATCATCAGAGAATACTATAAACACCTCTACACAAATAAACTAGAAAACCTAGAAGAAATGGATAATTTCCTGGACACTTACACTCTCCCAAGACTAAACCAGGAAGAAGTTGAATCCCTGAATAGACCAAGAGCAGGCTCTGAAATTGAGGCAATAATTAATAGCCTACCAACGAAAAAAAGTCCAGGACCATTCTACCAGAGGTACAAGGAGGAGTTGGTACCATTCCTTTTGAAACTATTCCAATCAATAGAAAAAGAGGGAATCCTCCCTAACTCATTTTATGAGGCCAACATCATCCTGATACCAAAGCCTAACAGAGATACAACAAAAAAAAAGAGAATTTTAGACCAATATCCCTGATGAACATCGATGCAAAAATCCTCAATAAAATACTGGCAAACCGAATCCAGCAGCACATCAAAAAACTTATCCACCATGATCAAGTGGGCTTCATCCCTGGGATGCAAGGCTGGTTCAACATACACAAATCAATAAATGTAATCCAGCATATAAACAGAACCAAAGACAAAAACCATGTGATTATCTCAATAGATGCAGAAAAGGCCTTTGACAAAATTCAACAGCCCTTCATGCTAAAAACTCTCAATAAATTCGGTATTGATGGAACATATCTCAAAATAATAAGAGCTATTTATGACAAAGTCACAGCCAATATCATACTGAATGGGCGAAAACTGGAAGCATTCCCTTTGAAGACTGGCACAAGACTGGGATGCCCTCTCTCACCACGCCTATTCAACATACTGTTGGAAGTTCCGGCTAGGGCAATCAGGCAAGAGAAAGTAAGAAACGGTATTCAATTAGGAAAAGAGGAAGTCAAATTGTCCCTGTTTGCAGATGACATGATTGTATATTTAGAAAACCCCATCATCTCAGCCCAAAATCTCCTTAAGCTGATAAGCAACTTCAGCAAAGTCTCAGGATACAAAATCAATGTGCAAAAATCACAAGCATTCTTATACACCAGTAACAGACAAACAGAGAGCAAAATCATGAATGAACTCCCATTCACAATAGCTTCAAAAAGAATAAAATACCTAGGAATCCACTTACAAGGGATGTAAAGGATCTCTTCAAGGAGAACTACAAACCATGGCTCAGTGAGATAAAAGAGGACACAAACAAATGGAAGAACATACCATGCTCATGGATAGGAAGAATCAATATTGTGGAAATGGCCATACTGCCCAAGGTAATTTATAGATTCAATGCCATCCCCATTAAGCTGCCAATGACTTTCTTCACAGAATTGGAAAAAACTGCTTTAAAGTTCATATGGAACCAAAAAAGACCCCGCATTGCCAAGACAATCCTAAGCCAAAAGAACAAAGCTGGAGGCATCACGCTACCTGACTTCAAACTATACTACAAGGCTACAGTAACGAAAACAGCATGGTACTGGTACCAAAACAGAGATACAGACCAACGGAACAGAACAGAGCCCTCAGAAATAATACCACACATCTACAGCCATCTTATCTTTGACAAACCTGACAAAAACAAGAAATGGGGAAATGATTCCCTATTTAATAAATGGTGCTGGGAAAATTGGCTAGCCATAAGTAGAAAGCTGAAACTGGATCCTTTCCTTACTCCTTATACGAAAATTAATTCAAGATGGATTAGAGACTTCAATGTTAGACTTAAAACCATAAAAACCCTAGAAGAAAACCTAGGTAATACCATTCAGGACATAGGCATGGGCAAGGACTTCATGTCTAAAACACCAAAAGCAATGGCAACAAAAGCCAAAATTGACAAATGGGATCTCATTAAACTAAAGAGCTTCTGCACAGCAAAAGAAACTACCATCAGAGTGAACAGGCAACCTACAGAATGGGAGACAATTTTTGCAATCTACTCATCTGACAAAGGACTAATATCCATTACCTAAAAAGAACTCAGTCAAATTTACAAGAAAAAAAAAAAATCCCATCAAAAAGTGGTCAAAGCATATGAACAGACACTTCTCTAAAGAAGACATTCACACAGCCAACAGACACATGAAAAAATGCTCATCATCACTCACCATCAGAGAAATGAAAATCAAAACCACAATGAGATACCATCTCACATCAGTTAGAATGGCAATCATTAAAAAATCAGGAAACAACAGGTGCTGGAGAGGACGTGGAGAAATAGGAACACTTTTACACTGTTGGTGGGACTGTAAACTAGTTCAACCATTGTGGAAAACAGTGTGGCAATTCCTCAAGGATCTAGAACTAGAAATACCATTTGACCCAGCCATCCCATTACTGGGGATATACCCAAAGGATCATAAGTCATGCTGCTATAAAGACACATGCACATGTATGTTTATTGCAGCACTATTCACAATAGCAAAGACTTGGAATCAACCCAAATGTCCATCAGTGACAGACTGGATTAAGAAAACGTGGCACATATACACCATGGAATACTATGCAGCCATAAAAAAGGATGAGTTTGTGTCCTTTGTAGGGACATGGATGCAGCTGGAAACCATCATTCTCAGCAAACTATCGCAAGAATAGAAAACTAAATACCGCATGTTCTCACTCATAGGTGGGAATTGAACAATGAGATCACTTGGACACAGGAAGTGGAACATCACACTCCGGGTCCTATTATGGGGAGGGGGAGGGGAGGGATGGCATTAGGAGATATACCTAATGTAAATGATGAGTTAATGGGTGCAGCACACCAACATGGCACATGTATACATATGTAACAAACCTGCACGCTGTTCACATGTACCCTAGAACTTAAAGTATGAAAAAAAAAATGCACAGGAAGGCAATTCAGGGCCTCTTTTTCTAAAACAGAAGGAGCTTCCCATCGGCCACTGTTGCCATCTTTGGACAAAACTCTGACAGATGGGATTTGAGGTTAAGTAAACCAGTCTTTGTCCCTCAATAATCGTCATGTTACCAGAGGTTCACCCACATTTTCAGAGAACCTGTTTTTTCTATGAGTTATTCAGAGAAAGATCTTTCTGGAAGATTTTTATATCATGGTATCATCAAACAACTGTTATGGTTCACTTTCCCTTGTTTATGAGAACTAGTGTTATCTGTAGCAGTATTAAACATTATCCTATTTTATGGCTGATAAGTTAAATTATGTAGTTGTAGAAACTGTCATCAACTATTCTTAAGCCAGAAAACTTGAAAATCCAGCTGGTTTTCATTCTCTACACTCAACCCCATTCCTGCCCTCTGTCCCCAGCCCTGCTGAGACATTCTTTTCCCAGAAATGCTCTCTCCACAATGTCAGTGATAATATATCCTAGAGCGAAACCAGCAGGACTGACCTGAAACCACTTAGTCCAGAAAAAAACTCTCTCACCACCACCTTCAGACCAAGCACATGGAGGCATCTAATGTATGTAGACTCTGACTCACAGTAGGGACTTAATAAATGGTTGTTGATTTAAAATCTCAATACAGCTGAGGAACGATTTACAATGAAACAGACATGCAGAGTTGCTTTAAAATTGCAGAGCACAAAAAAGTCTGTGTGAGTCATCAGGGAAATGCAAATTAAAGCCACAATGAGATAGCACTACACACACACCAGAATAGCTAGAATTTAAAAGACTGATAATACAAATATTGGCAAGGATGTGGAGCAACTGGAACTCTCATATTCCACTGGTGGGTGTGTAAGTGATACAATTACTTTGGAAAGTCATTTGGCAGTATTATATAAAGGAGAGCATATGCCTACCTTCTTCCCAACAATACCCCTCCTGGATATATATCACAGAAGAGTATGTAGATGTGCACCAAGAGGCATGTACAAGAATACTCCAAATGGCATTCTTCGTAATAGTCTCAACTGAAAACAACCCAAATACCCATCAGCTGTAGGACTGTCAAACAAATCATGGCATATTCATACAGTAGAATACCTTACAGTAATGAAAATGAACAAACTACAATTCCAATAAGAAATATAGTTGGACTCCACAAAACACAATATTGATAGAAAAAACCAGACACACAAGCATATATCCCATATGATTCCACTTACATGAAATTTAGCAGGCGTAGATAAACTAAAGCATCATGAGTCAGAACTGATGTTGTCTTTGAGAATAAGAGACAGGGTGATGATTGGCAGTGGGTCCAAGGGAGCTTCTGGATTGCATCAATATTCTTTTTCTTGATGTGGTTTGCAGTGTTTGCCTGTAAAAATCCACTGAACGAATCATATTTTTGTTGTCTCTACTTTCTTATATGTATATTATACTTTTTTTTTTTTTTTTTAACAAAAGTTGCAGTTGCAGAGCTTGTAGGACTGATTCAGGTCAACATAGCCTGCCCTCTTTGACCCTTTAGATTCATCTTATTTCCTTCAATGGTTGCTTTGATTCTTCTCAGGCCTGGTTGTGTCTTACTGTTCATGGTCCCCAGAGCTTGAGTCCTCCCTGGATACTGTTCCAGGCTCAGATATCTACATTCCCTCCCACTGCCCTCCCCATTTTTTTCCCTAAAGCCCCACACTTTCTTAGGGACCTAACCAATTAATCTTAGCTAAGTTGTTGATGACTAATGTGGCTTCTCCTCCTGGTGTAATTCAACTTCGAAAAACACCCTCAAGAGTGACTTTAAAGGTTAGTATCATGGTCCAACCCACAGGGGTAGACGTTTTTTGGATAATGCCCTTTCAGTGACACAGGGTAGCTGGCCCTGGACATGTCTATGCTGAGGACTTGCTTCAGGTAAGCAGAGAAGATGAGAAAATGTGTGCTTTGCCTCTGCCAGCATAACGGGAGTTTTGATGATGGGATGGGTCACTTCCACGTGGTGGTAGAGGAAATGGAAGCCACGCTTGTTCTTATTGAACATTGGTGATGTACTCTCTTGCTGAATTTTTTTTTTTTTTGGCTTAAGTATCAGGGTGTGGTGCTGATGACTAAGTAGATGAGAACAAAATTTAAAAAATGGAAGTATTACTCATATATTGGACTCCCTTAGCACAGAGTTACAAACCAGCGAGAGTCAGCTGGCAAAACTCTTTGGGGGTATGCCTCTTTCTGGCATTTCATCCCTCTTCTTGCAGCTGGGCTGAGTTCCCAAACTCACCCTCCCTTCATCCAGTGCTTGTTGAATTGCTTTGTGGGAACCGCTTAGCAAAGAAACTAAGGAAGTGTGTGCCTTGATTGCTACCTCTGCTCTCTGGGTGAGGGGTTAACACATGGGAAATGATTTTGGAAAGATAAAAGGTGATACACAATGAAGTGTTAAACTGAATACAATTGAAATTCATTGCATCTAATGAATGCAGCCAGTGGTCAGAAAGGGGAGAAGTCACATTTTCCAATCCTTGGCCTGTATGCCTGTGGACAGGTGTGCCAACCTGAAAAAGATTCAAACTCAACCAATGTTAAGATGGAGGAGGAAAATGACCATCTTTTCATGTGCTCCTTTAACCTGTTTTTTTGAAGCTCCTCCACTGGCCAAGCACTATACTATTTCAGGGGGGTCCAAAGATGACAAGAAAAGTTCAACTTCTTCTGAGGGAGTCAGTTTATCACATTTACCTATGTATTTTCCCCGTGTTATTTTCTGTTCTCTTGACCACCATTTGTCAGAGAAAATCTGTATACAAGTTCATGCTTCTATATTAAATACTCATTAGCAAGGTCTTTTGCTTGTCAGCAATAACCAGAGCTTCTCTGTGGAATTTATGAGAACATTTTAAAGAATTTTGAATAATGCATTAGCTAAAAGTGAAAGGAAGAATGTTTAACTGAGGTTCACTTAGGCAGAATTAACAATAAGCAAGGTACAGTCTGCTGTCTCTTCATCTGAAGAAGTAATGTGTACTTCTGTTTTTTTGGTTTTTTTTTTGAGACAGAGTCTTACTCTGTCGCCAGGCTGTAGTGCAGTGGCACGATCTTGGCTCACTGCAACCTCTGCCTCCCAGGTTCAAGCAATTCTCCTGCCTCAGCCTCCTGAGTAGCTGGGACTACAGGTGCCTGCCACCATGTCCGGCTAGCTTTTTGTACTTTAGTAGAGATGGGGTTTCACCATGTTGGCCAGTATGGTCTTGATCTGACCTCTTGATCTGCCCACCTTCGCCTCCCAAAGTGCTGGGATTACAGGCGTGAGCCACCACGCCTGGCCGCACTTCTGTTTTTGTTTGTTTGTTTTGAGACGGAGTCTTGCTCTCTCGCCCAGGCTGGAGTGCAGTGGCGCGATCTCGGCTCACTGCAAGCTGTGCCTCCCGGGTTCAGGCCATTCTCCTGCCTTAGCCTCCCATGTAGCTGGGACTATAGGCACCCACCACGTCTGGCTAATTTTTTTTTTTTTTTTTGTATTTTTAGTAGAGACAGGGTTTCACCGTGTTAGCCAGGATGGTCTCGATCTCCTGACCTCGTGATCCGCCCGTCTCGGCCTCCCAAAGTGCTGGGATTACAGGCGTGAGCCACCGCGCCTGGCCTGTTTGTTTTCTTAAATAAAACCAACACTTATTTATTGTAGAACATTTGGTAATTTGAAAACACGTATGAAGAAGAAGATAACATTCACTTATGATTTCTCCATGCTTATATATTGCTGATATATCCTCCTGCCATGAACACTTGACAGACTGTGACCATGTCATATACTATGCAGTTTGTAACCATCTGTTTCATCTAATGTGATGAAAGAAATGTCTTTTTCCCATGTCATCAAATATTTTTCAAAAACATGATGTATAAAAGCTGCATAATAATTCTCTCCCGACAGTAATTCTTCTAGAAGACATTGGTTAATAAAATGTCTTAGAAGATAAATGTGGATATTTTTCATTTCCAATCATGTGAGGGTAGCAGTTAGCCATTATGTTTTCCACCCCTATCTATATGACTTGCTCATAAATATGAACCAGGTTGGTGCAGCTATTAAAAGACAAGAGAAAGGAGACCTTTTCCCCCTTAAAATATAACATTATAAAGTTTTAATTTATGTCTTCTTTTTTAAGATGTGAAGAATGTTTTCTTCTTTCGAGAGATATTATTCCTAGAAAAACCTATAACCAATCTTAAAGGATGAAATTCTCTTCACAAAATGCAATTGGTCCAGCTTCTTTCACTGAATGCATGATTCTGGAAATCTACATATTGGTTTATACAGGGGTGAAAGATACAACTATTTACTTGGAATAGGTGATGGAGATGGGAATTTTGGGGACTCTGGGAACAGCTACAGTTGGACCTCACAGATGTTGAATGCAAACACTGGAACTGGAGCGATTCAGTGCAGCTGCAGGAAATGGATTATCTCACTGTCCTTTCAACAACAGGACTTCATTGACCCCCATCTTTGTTACCGTGACTCATTCCACTGCCTCTACTTCTGCCGCTCCTTTGTTACCTATTACTTCACCATCCACTTTATACATCTTGATGCTACCTAATGGCTTCAGTTTACTGAAAACTTGCCCTTTTTATAGCTTCTCAGGGCTTCTTTCTGCTGTCTGATTTTTTAGCTTCTGCTTCCGCCATGTTATTTTCTCTTCCCATTTCCAGTTCAAATTCTTGAAAGAGAGTGGGTGCTCATGTCAGGTTACCTCTTGAGGTTGGCTGCCCTTGGGTTATACAGTTCATGAAGGGGGTTGTATGCTATAGATCATGCCTCAGGTTGCTGCTTTAGCTGGGTCCACTGGCTGGGGTAGTTCCCTTAAAAAGGGAATCTGATACAGCAATCCCTTGAATGACCTCCCAGGCATACTCTTTTTGTTTTGATTGCATTTCTTTGATTTTTTTTTTTTCTTAAAGTATGTTTAACATACCACAAAAGCAACATTTTGATATATTTTTCATGTTTTTTTTAAACAAAATTCTTTTTAATTTAAAATAATCATGCTATCTATTTTAACATGTTATCTATTTTAACTATTTTAACAATAGCTGTTGTCCAATTGACTTTAATAGAAATATAAAATATTTGAACTAGGTCAGGCACGGCGGCTCATGCCTGTAATCCTAGCGCTTTGGGAGGCCAAAGTGGGCAGATCACTTGAGGCCAAGAGTTCGAGACCAGCCTGGCCAACATGGTGAAACCCTGTTTCTACCAAAAAAATACAAAAATCAACCAGGCACGGTGGCACACGCCTGTAGCCCCAGCAAGTCAGGAGGCTGAGGCACGAGAATCGCTTGAATCCAGGAGGTGGAGGTTGCAGTGAACTGAGATGGTGCCACTGCACTCCAACCTGGGTGACAGAATGAGACACTGTCTCAAAAACAAAGCAAAACAAAACAAAACAAACAAACAAAAAAAAAAAAAAAAGAAAGAAAAAAGAAAGAAATAAAGAGAAAGATATTTGAACTAAATTTTTCTTAAAGTTCCTGAAATCTAATGTCTTAGGGAAAATGTTTATGTTTATAATGTTCAGCTGTCACTTTTATACGGTCATTTGCAAGAAGATAAATGCATTTTAATAGTTTAGAATTATGCATGTGGATATCAGAGACTAGCAAAGATGAGCAGAAAAGATCTGGAATATGTTGACTTTTATACAGTAGGTTAAAAGCATTTTCCTTTTGAAACAGAATGTTCTCTTAGGCATTTTTCTGGTGCTTTGCGATTAAAATATAAATGGTTATGTATAAAACTTAACTGCAGACTGTTATTGTTGGAAATTATTTTTATACACACAAATAGTGATGGAAAGGAAAGTAGACTGGAAACATAATTTGTGCTTTCGTTTTACTCTGACTTAGAGGGAAGACAACTGAAATTGCCTTCTATACTACCTTACCACTGCAAAATGGGAAGTGAAGTCAGACAGTAAACTGCTTCCTGTCTTCTTGCAGGAAGGAAACAAATTATACATAAATACACATAGCCAAACTTCAGTTTCTCTCCACTCAATCTATCCTATGCACAGCCCTGATTTGGCATTAGTAAAATGTTATATTATTTCCCTTTTGTCAACCTTGGGTGTATATTAGAACCACTTGGGAAGCTTTTTAAAAAACCCAATGTCTAGCCTCACACCCCAATTTTTTTATTTATTTAGTGTGGGGTGTGGTTTGAGTACTGATAATTTTGAAAGGCATCCTAAGTGATTCTAATGAGCAGAGAGGAAGCCACAAGGCAAAAGGAGAAAATCTGAACAACTGAGCTTGCCGTCAAGGTGCTCTATTATCTATCTGCAACCTAGCTTGCCAGGCTTGGCTGACCCAAATTGCCTCCCATGCCCTCTGAACATTGCTTGTACTTCCTCTCTGGTGTTATCTCTCCAGGCATTCTAGGAGTTACTTTCTCACACATTTAATCTGGTTCAAATTCCTCCTCATTTTTCTAGACCCAGCCCATTTTACCTCTTTCATGAAGCCTTCCCTGACTGCGCTTGACTGCAATGCTTGCATCCTCCTCTGAAAACACAGTGGTTATTGCCTAGAAAATCATTTGAACAATGAATCAATTATGTACTGCCTTATGTAATCTCTCCACCGCTGCATTAAATAATTACTTTAATCTTTGCTTAACCTTTCATCTGTTTGTTATCCAGCTACCTATACTGTAAGCAAGCTTCTAGCATTCATCTATATCCTTGACAAGCCACGTGCCTTGTACAGTACAGGAAGTCAGTAATGTTTACCTCTCCCTTCCATCCTGACTTCCACAGGTTTGGTTCAAGATTGTCTCCTGGAATCTTGTCCTGGTCTTGGCTGGCCTTCCTGCCACCAGACACTTTGGCTCTTCAAATCAGGTCAACACATTACTGGCACACATGGCCAATGACCTGTAAAACTGATGGGGGGTGTGTGTGTGCATGTGTGCAAGTGTGCACTCTTTTGCTCACTCTTGTTTCTATCTTATGATTTGGCTGACTGGGTTTCTTTCCTTCCTTGGTCCCTCACTGTCCTACTCAATGGGACTTGATGGCAGAATTCAACTTCTCAGGTTTTGACCTCTTGTTTTCTCTCAGGTGAATAACATGCTGCCTGGATCTTCCTGTTCCTATTCCTTTGAGTAAACACTTGTGCTGAACAGGCTCTGGCCAAGGGGACCTAAGTTAAGTCAATCTGATCTGTCAAGAGTTTCCTCTCTACCCTGTATTTTTTTTTTTTTTTTGGATTCTCACAATTTAAAAGAAACCTGATTGTATTGTCCACATGATTAAAAGCTGTTGTTGGTCCCTCATTGCCTTTAGAAGAAAATCTAAACCTGAGCTATCCAATATGGGAGTTGTTAAAGTTAAAATTAAAAATTAATGCCAGACATGGTGGCTCACACCTGTAATCCCAGCACTTTGGGAGGCTGAGGTGTGTGGATCACCTGAGGTCAAGAGTTCGAGACCAGCCTGGCCAACATGGTGAAACCCTGTCTCTACTAAAAATACAAAAATTAGCTGGACGTGGTGGTGGGTGCATGTAACCCCAGCTAGTCGGGAGGCTGAGGCAGGAGAATTGCTTGAACCTGGGAGGTGGAAGTTGCAGTGAGCTGAGATCCCACCACTGCACTCTAGCCTGGGTGACATAGGGAGACTCTGCCAAAAATAAAAAATAAATAAAATAAATAAAAATTGAGTTCCAGCCGCCTATGGTAGTTCATGCCTGTAATCCCAGCACTTTGGGAGGCTAAGGTGGGAGGATCACTTGAGCACTGTACCCCAGTTTAGGTGACAGCGTGAGATCTTGTCTCAAAAATAAATAAATAAATTGAGCTCTTCAGTCACACCATGTTTCAAATATTTGATAGCCACATGTGGCTAATGGCTACTATTTTGGACAACACAAATATAGAACATTTTCACCATTGCAGAAGGCTCTGCTTGACAGTGCTTGTCTGAATATCTTAGTGTAGCTTGTGAGGTCTTTTACAATCTCACCTCAACCTTTTGCTCCAGCCCAATTTTTGGCTGTTCCTCATTGTTTAACCCCATCTACTTTCTCAATGTTCCACAACGGCTCTGTGTCCTTTCATAGCTCCATGCCTTTGAACATGGTGTTCTCTCTTTCTGAAATACCCTTTGACTTTCTTCTCTGGCAAAGTCCTATTTACCTTTTAAGATCCAACTCAAACATCACCTTCCTTGTGGAGTTCGCTGACTTTCCTAAACAGTCATTTCTTGTCCTCTGTTTCCATTGCTCATTGAACCAATCTCTATTGTCCTTATCACTGTAGTTTGTTGTTATTTACTTATTAATCTGATCCTCCCTTTGGAGGGAGGATCCTATCTGTTTTAGCAATCTGCCCTAATAATTACCTGAAATTGTTTGCTTGATACCCTTTTGATAATCAAGTAACATATCTTCTTCTTTATGTGCTTGTTATTTATGAGTTCAGCATGTTTGAAAAGTTCACTTAGTGTTTCTGGAGAAATCCTGCCCAAAGCTAGAATGACTTCCTGTTTTCTAGGGTGGAGGTCAGTTTTTCTTCTAATTAATCCTGACCAGACTTGAGAAGGATGTGGTAGGAGGGGTTTACAAGGTCAAAAACAGCAGGACTGTCTGCAGGAGCAGGTTCAGGTGTTCTCAGGTTCCAGTTATTATACAAAATATTTAGTATATGTTCAGAGAAAAAGTAGGGAGTAATGATGGAAAAAATAAAAACAACCTCCATGGAAAGAAAACTGGGGTATCGTATTTGACTTTTTCCAAGCTAAGCCCAAAAGCAATGATGTAGTGAGGGGGAAGTTTTTATTTCCATTTTGCAAAAACGTAATTTTTTTTTCCTCCCGGGATTTGGTAAGATTTTCATAAATTCTTGTGAATTCAATTACAGGGAAGTAAATCCTACTTACTAGTAAATTATCAATTTGTTTCTCTTTTCTTACAAAAGAGAAACAAATTGATACACTTCACATCACCCGGTAAAGCTTATTTTTTCTGAGAAGGCCATAAGCCCTAACGGCTCAGAATCTAAGAGACCTTCACTGATTGTCATCGCCTAGCGGCCACCGCAAACCTTACAGTCAATCATCTTCCCCCGGGCCCCGGATCACGCCCATTGCTCAGACCACGCCCACTCAAGTCGCCTCAGAGCTCCGCCCCAGGCCCAGCAGAAGAAGATTCTCATTGGTGGAGAAGTTGTTCTGATCCCGCCCCGGAGGACGGCGATAGGCTGAATCGGCGTGGGGCGGTGGTGGTTGGCTGCTTCAGGACGGGTCCCTGGTCGTGCCTGTCAGAGAGGCTGGCGGCAGTGGCGGCTCTCCGGGCTGGGTTGTCAGTCAGTGAGAGGAGGGGGAAGATGGCTCGCCGGGACCCGTTCTGCTAGGAAGAAGGGGAGCAGGTGGTGCTGCTACTCCGGAGGAAGCAGAGCAGCTGCCGTCGCTGTGGCTGCGAGCCTCACGAGTCGAGGTCCTGCAGGTGGAGCTCCGGCAGCCGCTCTGGTGAGTCCAGCCGAGAGACCCACGCCGGGCCCCCAGGGCGTCTGGCGACAGATAACTTTTTTTTGTCAGGGAGGAGCCGGGGCGAGGCGGCGGCGAGGACAGGACCGAGACTTTGTCCCCGGGGCCGCGGCTCCACTGGGGGTAACGGCTCCGGCGCGAGGCGCCACGGGTGGGCGCGAGGCGGCGCCAGGCGCTGGGGGCTTCTGGCGGGCGGGTGGGCTGCGGCCGGCGGCTGTTCGCCCCGAAGTTGGGCGCAGCCCGCCCGCTGCCTGGAGGGCGGCAGCTTTGTGCGCGCGATTCGGGTCTCTCCTTCCCGGCGAGGAGCAGTCCAGCCTTCTGCCGTGACCCGGGTGTCGCCGCCTCGGCCCCACCGGCCGCTCCTCTGCGGGATGGGCCTGGGGCGGGAGCCCCCGGTCCCCTCCCTGCCGCGGCGGATGCTCCGGCCTCTGCCTCCTCTCCCATCCGCGCTCTCCGCTCCCGCGAGGCCGCCGCTGTCCGTCCGGTCTGGTGGCCACAATGGTCACTATCGACCCCCCGGCCCCGCCCCTTGGGAGGATAGTGTTGGCCTGAGTCGTTCTTGGGTCCCCTGCAGGGCGGAGAGGTTCAGACAGCAGCCACGCTTCCTTCATGGGTTATTACGCTGAAAATCTCTTCTTGAGCCCTTGCCCTTTCTTTCTATGAGTTATTCCTCTCCCGAGGCTCATTTTAACATACTCGGGAATCCTCGGGGGTTTGGCTCCAAATGGTTGCATTAAAACACCCCCAAGTTTGTATGCTTCAGAGCGAAATTTGGTGTCCGCCCGTCAGCTTGCACATGTGTGCTTTGTGAGTTTAGACCTTCCTGAAAGATTTTAATTTTGCCTAAGTGGTTTAGTACTGCACAGAATCTGCTCTCTGAGAAATACACTATCACAAGCCTGGCAGCCGCGGCGCTCTTCAGGTAGGGGGAATTCATTCCACCGGCAGCTTACTCCTTATCTCAGAGACTGCGCTACAGGCAGTAGGGCCAAGCTGACCTTTTGCAAATTATTTATCCTTGGGTCACACAGTAGTTTTTTGGAGCAGGTGGGCCACCTCTTTGGTTCATGTAACACTTGACAGTTTGAGGTTTTCAGCTTTCATATCTTATTGGCATATAGTCAGAAAGACTGGGAGGCTTGTTTTCCATGAGAACATTCTTCTGCTAACATCCACAGGCACCCCACCTCCCCCGACATTTCTAAGTATTTTTTTTTCTTTAGGTGAACACATTTTAAGGTTTACAGGATGAATAGTAGTCTAAACCCCCATATTTTTGAAGTGCAGGCAAAGGCAAGGAAGGAAAAACATTTAAGATCTGCTTGGCCAATAGTAGCTTCAAAGTTAGCTATTCAAATAATCAGTTCAATCAAACCAAGTGGCAAGGGGGAAAAGCATCACATATTTAGGAAACAAATTCTGGATTTGACTCGTTTATCCTTATTCAATTTATTGAAATTACCGTAGAGGGATTAGAAGGATTAGAAACCTTCTTAGTCATCGGCATTAGCAGTACCTGGATACAGACACCCGATGAGGCATTAGCTGGGTCAGCGTTTATCCTTGCTGTGCTTCCTTTCTTTGTTGTATTTCTGTTTTATGAAATTTGCTCTGGGTTCTATTTTTTAGACTGGTGTCTTTTTGACAATGAGTTTAATATATGTACTGTTTTATTCAGCATCCTCTTGCCTAATATTTATTTTATAATGGATCTTAAGAAATTTTAAGAAATCAGTATTCAAGACCTCTTTTGGGGTATCGTTTATATTTTATAAATAATTGCAATTATGTCAAGCATAAATTTATTTTTTTCACTCTTCCAGGCTGAGTAGGTACTAGGGATACAGAAATGAATGTCATAGCTCTTGTCTTCAAGGAATTTACTATCTAATATACAAGGTGTTAGTAACATTACAGTAAATTAACAATTATAATACTATGTAGTCAGTGGGAATGGAGATATGCCTAGTGTAGTAGGAGAGTTTAGAATAGGAGATGGTTAACTTGCCTTGAGTGTAGGTGGAGTTGGGAGCACACAACCAAGATGTGAAGGATGATATAATTTTGCCAAGTGCAGGAGGTAAGTAACTTCCCAAGAGGAGGATATAATAAATGAGAAGGCAAGGAGGCCTGAGAAACTGTGGCGATTTAGATAAGTCATTGACAATGACAAGTCAGTGTCAATTGACATTGACAGTTGACAAAGTCAGTAACATTGACATTGATGTGGCTTGAATGCAGGGATTAGTAGGGAAATGGTGCCAGATGAAGATAGTGAGGGTGGTAGAGGGCCAGATCAGGGAATGGTATCCTTAGCTAAAGTGATTGGATTGAACGTGATAGATGAGAAGCCATTTATTGGATTTGTATTTTAGACCTTTACTGTGGCAGAGTGAGGGAAAAACTGACAAGTCCTAATCACCTATGAGAAGAAAGGAGGACTCAGGACTCTGAAGGTTTGACTTGGGGTTCTGTTGATTGGAAATGAGGAACACATAAATAGAAGGAAGATGATAAATTCTGTTTTGAATTTGAAGAAGCAGTGGAACTTCGGGTGAATATATAGATAGATGTTTGTATCTATGGATGTGAAAATCAGGATTAAAGAGATGATTGGGGGTTGAATTGAAGCTGTATTGATTTGGTTGTGTTGAAATGACTCAGGGAAAGCCTTTAGCATGATGAAAGTGGCAGCTAGAGAACAGACTCTCATAAATAGCAGAAGTAGGGAGAAGAATTGTCTGAAAGTTAGAGGAACAGTAGCTAGCAAGGTAGGAGGACCATCAGGAAAGATGCCAAGGGTGGGGAGATTTTCCAATGGAGGAGGAACAGGTTAACATTTTTGAATGCTGCAAGGAGGTGTCAAGTTAGGAGAGGGCCCCAGTGACCACTGAATTTGTCAGGACTCCATAGGTAACTTTAACAAGAACAGTTTTAACTGAGTGGTTCAGAAACCAGGCTTCAGAAGATTGAGAAAGAATGGGTGTGATAAAGTAGACATGCTTGATTGAGACTTTTTGAGAGAACTGAAATAAAGAAGGGAGAAAATGATAGCTATAGCTTTCATTGAGCAGCGGTTCTCAATCTTGGCTATGCATTTATTTACAATATTGTAATAATAATTTACAGTAATCTCAGGAGCTTTAAAGAATTTTGTTTTCCAGAGAGAACCCCTATACCAATTTGGTGTGGGAGGTGTTGAACCCAGATATCAATATTTATTTCAACAGCTTTTCTGTTGAAGTGTAATTGATATGTAATATACTACATATATTTAAAGTGTACAATTTGATATTTGACATATGTTTATACCTGCAAAACCATCACCATAATCAAAATAATATTCACCTCCAAAAGTTTCCTGTGTCCCTTTATAATCTTTTCCTCTTATCCCCAGGAAACCACTGTCTACTTTCTATCACTATTGCTTACTTGCACTGATACTTTTTTATAGTTCCTTAAGTAATTCCAGTGTGCAGCCATGATTGAAAACTATTGCAGAGGAATATTGTTTGAAGGAATGTTATGTTTGTTTGTTTACATGCATAAGGAAAGAGAGAGTAGAGACAAGTGGGAAGAGATTCTTAAGCAATTTAGGAAAGATGAGATAATTATTGGAACTAAGACCCTGAGGAGCTAGAAGTGGATGGAATTCAGAGCTTTGACTAGTAAGAAAGGAAGACATTTCTGGAAGCGACATCTCTAAGAATATAATGTTAAAGACAGTATATTTCTTTGTTATCATCATCAAAGTTGGCATATAGTATCCAAATTGGTTCTCTGAAGTACTTCTGAAGTACTTAAAAAAGTTAGAGAGCATGTTAACATTGTGAAAATGGATACTGCTCAGAAAAATTCCTTAAATGGAGCCTGAGATCCCTGGCATCATCATGTAATGCTTTGTCATTTTTTGGAGGGGAGCAGATGGAATTAGCAGTTTGACTATTGCTTATTGTTGAGAGCCAAGTCCTGCCATAGACTTTTTGACCTTCTCAGAGTTAGGCTGCATATCTGCACTAAGGGAAAAGAACATTTAACACTTGAAAATCTCCTATTTAAGGTATCTTTGCTCAGAAGAAATCTTGTTTGCTTGCCCTTTGGATATATGGCTTATAAATACATTTGAGGATAAAATCATTCCTCTGTCTCCTAAATGAGACAGAGAAGAGTTGTGACTAGAAGTTCTCAAAGGCCCACATTTTCTATCTTGAGAAGGGTAATAGCTATCCTCACCTCACCACCTTTTTTTTTTTTCTTTTTGAAATTTCTGGCTCAGGATTTGGATATAGGTAAAATTGAGTCCTGCTGGTTCTGAGGTCTAGGGCTTGTTCCTCAGCCTTGACTCTAAGCTTTCATAGGGGGCTGAAAACGGAATAGCTTATCCAAATATTATTTGGCCTTGTAACTTGGTCATAAATAAAGAAGAAGTGAAAAGTTTTGTCTGATTGTATTCTAGAGTTCTGAAAATTTCTTTCATTGTGATTAAATAATTAAAGTATGATTCTTTTCTAGAGAGGAAAGTCATCCCTAATTTTGGTGCAGCCTAAAAGAGTGGAAATATTGATGTTAGCATGATTTTGGACATTATTATTATAGTCACAGCCATATTGTAAACATTCTATATTTTCTTAATTACTATTATAATAATCATTGTAGGAAATTTGAAAAATTCAGGAAAGCATAAATGGTAAATAACACTTATAATGTCTCCACCCAGAGATCCTTATTTCTTTTGTGAATTACCTATTAGTGTCCTTTGTCTACTATAACACTGGAGATTTTTAAATACTAAGTTATGAGAGCTCTTTGTATATACAAACTATTAGGTCTTTGTCAAATTACATTGCAGATAATTTCCCAAGTTTGTCATTTTTATCTTAATTTTGTTTTTGATGTGAATTTTCTTTTTAAACAGATTGCTAACATTTTAATATGTTTAAACTTATCAAATTTTTATTTTATGATACCTTGCTACTTAGAAAGGGCTTGTATTCCCAAATTATATGACTGTTCACCTCTATTTCCTTATATTAATTTCACAGTTTTTAAAAAAATTTACATCTTTAGTCTGTTTGCAGTGTATTTTAACAGAGTGATGGTTCAGTTATTTTAATGCTACTTATTGAACAATTACCTTCTTCAGAGGTTTTAAATACCAAATCATGTGCATATACTCTATAGATATGGATATATGACTTTTTCTATTTAGTTTAATTGGGCTATTTATTTTTGCTCTAGTGATTCCAAACTGTCTTAATTATTGTGAGTTTTTAATGTATTTCACTAAATGGTTGTGTGAATACCTACTATTGTCTTTGTTAAAACATTTTCAGCATTTCTCATATATTTCTTTATTCATGTTACATGAAAGGCAGTAAAGATTCTAAAAGAACCTCACTGGAATATCTGAGTGAATTTTCTAGAGAAAGTTGTACTATCTCTATTAATACAATGTTATCATTTATTGAAGTCATCTTTTATGACTCAAAGATGTAGTTTTGAGTTTACTTCTTGTATTTTATAGTTTGTAGTTTTCTTCATATGAGTTCTGCCCATTTTTCAAGTGGTATTTTTGATATTTAAAAACTTACTGATTCTATTGGGAATGGAACTTTTAAAATTATTTTATAAAGAGGATTCTATGTACCTGATGGAACATAGAAAGATGGCTAATTCTCGTATACTGTTTTCTAACTGGTCATTTTATGAAACTCTTAATTCTGATAGTTTTTATTGTGTTTTGTAGTAACTCAATTATAGCACGTGTAAATGGTGATGATTTTGTCTTCTTGCCAACACTTAATCCTTATTTCTTTTTCTTAGGACGTTGATCAGAATTTCTAGAATAATGTTAAGTTATAGCAGTGAACAGTGAGGATCCTTGGCTTATTTCTCATTTAAATGGAAACACCTTTAGGGTTTCATAGTTGTGTATTCAAAATTTTTATTTGTGGTATGTTAAGGAAATAGTCTTCTATGCCTTTTCAGGAGGAACCAAGACAGATACTTAGTTTGCTCACATGCCCTCTTAATGTACCTTGAGATGATCATATAGTTTTCCTTCTTTTACCTATTGGTTGATGAATTGTGTTACATTTCCAAGTAGCTTTCGTCAAACAATTGCTGTCTTAGGGATAAAGGCAACTTGATAATAGCATATCTCTTTAAAATAGTGCTATATTTAATTTGCTATATGAGACTGATCTTTAGTGTTCCTTTTATATTACCTTTTTAAGGTTTTGATTTCTGAATATGCCAGCTTTGTGAAAAGAGAGACCGAGAAAGCTTTCCATCTTTGCATGTGCTCTGGCAATTAATCTCTTCCTTGGAAGATTTGAAATAGATTGGCTCTAAAAATGTCTAGGTCTTTTTGGACTGAATACAATTATAAAGATCTTAATATGTGCTTAAGTACTAAGTATTTTGCATAATTAATTTCATTTAGTCTCTATATAACTTTATGAGGTAAAAATTGTTTATTCTACAGACAAACTGAGACTCAGAAGTTAAGACAGTTGTTCACCATCAATAAAGTACACAAAGTTTAAACTCAATTCCTATCTGATGTAATGCCCATGTTTTCTAATCAGTACCCTAATGTTTTTCTTAATTTCTTCACCCCATATTACTGAGAAGTAAATTTAATCATTTTATTTGAGCATCTTATTAAGTATTTTTCCTCTTTGCACACTGAGTTTTAATTTTTGGTAACCCTATTATAATTATCACTGGTCTGTTCTGTGCTGATGTGTCGTATCTTTTGCTATTTTAATAAATACTGTGATCTTGGAGTGAGGTGGGATAGCGTGGGTGAACTTAAAATTGTTGTTCATATAATGCACTTAATATAATTTACATTTTAATTTGTTGAGTGTTCAAGATCAGTTTGCATTATTGAATCCTGTTTGTACCTTGTAAAGAATGTTAAGTGTACCACATACAAGAGATCAAAGAGTTTTGGAAACACAGTACTTTTCCATTTTAGTTTGAATTATTTTTGTTGTGAGCCTTGCATCAGGGTAGCTTTTTAGTAGTAATGTTAAGGGATATTTGTTTGGTGTTTTCTTGAACAAAGAGTCTTTTGCTAGTTGACAAACAGTTGCTTTCTCATATAAATACATAGAATTCATTCAGTCACTTAAGAATTCATTCAGTCATTTATACTTGACTTAATGAAACCATATATGAATTATTAAACTGTATCATGCAAATTAGGTTCTAGCCTATTAGAATATTTATATTTACTCTTATGTTGAGTGATGTATAGGCTTGCAAATTTAAGAGAATAGTGTAAGCCTTAAAAGTGCTTAAATTGGGAAAGCAATTGTAAACTTTTTATTTATCTTTTTGAACTCTTATGTTCCCCCCCTTTAAATGTAAATTAACGTTTAATTAATTCAGTTAGGGTTTTGGTTATAATCAACACACCCAGACTGCATTCCCCATGCCCTTCCTACGGGGACAATCTGAACCTCTCAAACCTGCCAGACACATACATGTTCTTTTGTTCTAAATTTCAAGGTTCCTGCTGATTTGTTAATCAGTAGATGTCACAGTTGTGGACAAGGTGACAAATAGCCCCTGCAGCAGTGCACCCATTAGTAGTTAAGAAAAGGGAGAGACTATTTTGGAAAATCATGAAACTTCAAGTGAGTCCTGATAGGGAAATGGAGAGGAAGGTGAAAATATTATAGAAATGGATGGGGGAAGAAGGGAAGATAAAAATGTGTAAATCAAATAGATTGTTGGAGAAATATAGAAAATTGGTTACATAGGTGATAGAACCAGAATATTCAAGTCAGTGAGGTCAAGAAGTAGAGTTTCAGAAAGAAAGACTCTTGCTTCAGGTTACAGAAAAATAAAGACCATAGAGAAAGAACTGATAGAGTTGTCATTTATAAGGTCATGGAGAGTGGATGATGAGACCCAAATTTATACTGTAAAAGGGATTAAGGAATAAATTGATGGTGAGCAATTGGAAGTGGTGGTAGTAGATTAAGCTACTAAATCAGAAAGTTAATCAGTGAAGAGTAAATAAGGATGGAGTAACTAGGGCATTAGAATCTGATGAAGCCTTACTCTTGTGCCCCCTCTTTTCAGAACTGTAAGATCATGAAATACATTCTTAATTGTCCAAATGATAAATACTTTGTTAGTGATACCTAGAGGTATAATTCATTGAGTACCTTTTGTTTGCCAATGCTTTATTTGCATTATTTTTAATCCTTAAAACATTCCTAAAAGATAGATGTTATTATCTGTCGTTCACAGTTGAGGAAACTGAGACTTAGAAAGTTTAAGTAACTTGTTGAAAATTGGTATGGGTTTTTTGGACTCCAGAGTCAGCATTCTTTTCATTATGCCATGTTGTTTCCTTTATGTATTGAGCTGTGTTAAAACACTGGGGGCTTATAAGAGGAATATAGGTGGGATTCCTCTGCTTGTAGAAAGTAGTAGAAGAGGCCGGCATGGTGGCTCTTGCCTGTAATCCCAGCACTTTGAGAGGCTGAGGTGGGTGGATAGCGAGGTCAGGAGATCGAGACCATCCTGACTAACACGGTGAAACCCTGTCTGTACTAAAAACACAAAAAATGAGCCGGGCATGGTGGCACGCCCCTGTAGTCCCAGTTACTCGGGAGGCTGAGGCAGGAGAATCGCTTGAACCCAGGAGGCAGTGGTTGCAGTGAGCTGAGATTGCACCATTGCACTCCAGCCTGGGCGACACAGCGAGACTCTGTCTCAAAAACAAAACAAAACGAAAAAAGCAGTAGAAGAGAAATCCTAATTATGCTTGCCATAATTTGTGTTGACTATATTTTTATTTAAAATGTTTTTATAAAGGGAATCCTGGTAAGCTCCCCTACTATGTTTATAATATCTGATTTTTAACAATTTTTTACCCATGATAATGATGGGTTGAGAGGAAAGGAAGAACAGGTCAAGAAAAAGCATGTAAAGAAAAGTAAGACTAAAACTTGTTATTTTCACTATGAGAACTTCTAATATGTCATACAATTTTAGGTAGCACCTCAGAAAGGCCAACCTCTTCATGGAAATCGTATCGAGCTAGTCACAAGATGGTAATTAGGGCAGATATTCTTCATGTCACCAGATTATAGAGCTCCAAAGAATTTATTGTAATATAGTGTGATTTATTGAATTTAGATTTCATCAATCAGGAATTAGTTATTGGTGAAAGGGTCTAAGCAGATGTTTGATTTTTCTGTAATAAACCTTTCTTCAAAAACAATGTGTAATTGAAAAAGAAATGCTTAAAATACTTTAGGGATTAAACATTCTTATAGGACTTTGAAGTACTTTGGGAGGAACCAGGATAGAAATTTTTGCTGTGCTAATTTTAGCCTCATATTCAGCTACAAAACAACGTCTAGGTTACATTCTGCTGTACTAGTATAAGATAGTATTATTGAAAACTTTATTTTAAAAATAATTTTATAATTCAGCCTCTGCTAAAACAAATTGACTCTTAGCCCAGTTAATACGAATCAGCGTGGTCATACTGAACTATTTATTTCTCCTTTGGTTACTATAATATTTTTAAACCAAGAAAAACAACTATATTCATAATATCCACATAGTTTCTGATTGGGGAGAATCAAATAGAATTTTGTACAGTCAAGATCTGTTGTTTTTATTATTATGGCCCTATTAGCACACATGACTACCATTAACTGTGTTTACTTACATTTTCTTATTGCACTTCCCTCTTTGCCCTACTATTTTCTGTTGAACATCTGAGCCTCTATTGGCAGACCTCTTTAAAGGTTGAAAGTCTCATTCCAGCATATTAAAGGGCAGCGACTTCCTCTAAGACTTTAACTCCCAAGTTAATTGGAATTTGATTCTCTTAACATTTCTGTCTTTCTTTGTCCCCAACATTGCAAAAAGGAAAGCACTTAGAATGCAAAAAACTTTAAGGAGTCAAAGTAGAGCTGTGCTTTGGAAACCACATTTCCATATGCTATTATGTTTTGGAGAGAGGAAAGAGGGGTTATTGATAGTAAAATGATTGAAATATAATGTTTACATTGGGCTTTCTTTTACATTCCTCCTTATTTTTTCTCATGGCATTCATTTATTTTATTTTATTGCTTATATTCTGATTTACCTTGGTTTGTTTTTAAAACAGCTTAAGACACACTCATTTCTGCTGTTTTAGGTTTATTTGTCTCTCCTAATAGTCTGTGAATCCCCTAAGTCAGCCATGTCATATTCATTTTTGTAAATCTAGTATCTAAGACATAGTTGGCATTTAATAGTTTATGAATAAATGGATGATATTTAACCACCTTAATATAAGAAAAAAAAGAGCCAGGTTGGTTGCTGAACCCTAGGTTACTGCAGCTTTAGTGGTATTATGGGCTGCACTGTGTCCCATCCAAAATTCATAAGTTGAAGGCCTAACCCCCAGTACCTCAGAATGTAGCATCATTTGGAAATAGGGTCCCTAGAGAGGTAATTAAGTTAAATGGGATAATTAGGATGGGCCCTAATTCAGTATGATTGGTGTCCTAGTAAGAACAGGAAATTTGGATAGGCCGTACAGAGGGAGGATAATGTGAAGGCACAGAGAGAAGACCACCATCTACAAGCCAGGGGGAAAGGCCTGAAACTATTCTCTCAGAGCTCTGAGAAGGAACCAACCCTCCTGAATCTTGATCTTACACTCCTATGAATCTTGATCTTAGACTCCTAGCCTAGAGAACTGTGAGAAAATAAATTTCTGTTGTTTAAGCCACCCAGTCTGTGGTACTTTGTTACGGCAGCCCTAGCAAACGAATATAGATGGCTTTTATACTTGGATGTAGCAAAATCTCAAATACCCTTAATTTGCCTATTCCCAAGGGAACAGTTTGCCAAGGCGAATGTCAAAACCTCAAAAATTTATATACTTCTCCTAGGTAAAACATGGAAGAGAAAGATTTGGATACCTTAATGAAGAAAGTAATAACTATTTGCTCCTCCTTCATCTTTCCCAATACAGCCAATCGCAAGCAACTGGCTAATTCCTTAATTTAATTGAATTTGTTTAGTTCGGCAAGGAGAAAGTGTTTACAGGGTATTTGTGTTCCTAAGTGTTCAAGAGCCTCTCCCAATAAACCTGGTTCCTTTTTCATGGTAGAAAATGGAAGAGGAAGACTAAATAAAATACTTTTTAATATGATGTTAATTTGAGCTAATGGCTTGTGTATAATCTTAGTCACATTGTTTTACTTGAGTTATAGTCAACAGGGGCAAAACAGTATGTCTTTTACATGCCCATTGCTGTGGTAGTTGCTGTACCCTTTGATCATCAACTAGTCATACTGAGTTGCCACAGTGGTTGTCAGCGTTTTTTCATTACATGCTGTAGCCACAAACTATATATATATATACACACACACACACACACACACACACAATTTTTACTATTATTTCTTCTTGACATTTTTAATTGAGTTATGTATCAAATAGTGCTGTGTTCAGTCAGCTTTTATAGTGCTTTCAGATACTTCACTGAAGAGAAAATTTCAAACATATACAAAAGCAAAACATTTGCTCTTTCATCATTTGGGGGCAGTTTTCCCATAGTTCTGAAAGTAGGGTAAACTAAATTAGAGAACTGAACAAAGATCTCAGCCCCAGAATTTAAAAAAAAAAAAAAGTTTGCCGTAAAGCAAAGGAAACCAAAACCAAACAGAAAACCTCTGACTTAGGGGCACATAAGAATTTTGGTCTAATTTTGGCATTTCAACTTCAGTCACACCCATATGTTTTTGGACCACTTTTGTTACCAGTATGTAGGCACTGTGGTAAATACCAGTTGATAGATTTTTCTCATCTTTTTTTCTTTTCCTTCATTGCAACTGAGAAAAATACTGCAACCACATGCTAACAAGTGGCAGAGCTAGGTCTAAGTAAATTGAATACTTTTTCTCCAGTACCCTACCGTGTTCTTTTACTGCCCTGTAGTTCTCAACCTGGCCGCCAAACACAGTCATCTGAATAATTTACTTTTCCCTACCAATTTATTTTAAAATGAAAATATCCTACTTTTCAATTTAGAATGAAAATATTAGGAAGAAGAAAAGAGTGAACAAGAGTAAATTATATATGAGACAAGGGAAAGGCTTTGAACTGTTTTAGGTGCCGTGGGTAGGGATTGCTGATAGCATGGTGATTAGAATGGGGTCTTTGGAATTCGACTGCATGGGTTCTAACCCTAACTTAACCACTTTGGTAGTGTGTGATCTTGGGCAAGTTATTTCTTTAAGTGTTAGCTTTCTTTTTTGTGAAATAGAGATTATGTTAATTTACCAGCTAGGATGGCTATGAGAATTAAATTAAAATTCCAATAAATCGCTTAGCATAGTGCCAGAAACATAAGTGCTTGAGGAATGTTAGTCATTATCACAACATTATCCATGGACATCTACCATTGCTATGTATGACACATTCGGTCACATTGAATGTTTTCCAGACCATATTCCCAGTGATGCCAGTTGCGTATGGACAGCAAAGGATCCCATGGTCAAGTGCATTTAGGAAAATATTTCATTCTAAATGCGTTTCTTGGAGATTAGTAATACAGATTTAGCATATTAAAGGCTCTTAAAAGTCCTTTGATTAAAAAAAAAAGCTTCTTTAACTTTGTCAAGTAGTTAAATTTTCACAAGGAAAGCCTTTCTTTCTGCTGTCCTCCAGGATCTGTCTTCATGTGGCTTCTCATGCAGATGTCTGTCCCTCAGCTCTTATAGCATGGTGGTTACCCTCTAAGAGGGACAATTGAAGAGGACAGGTCCTAGATGGAAGCTCTTATTAAGCTTCTCCTTGCACCATGCTTGCTAAAGTCCACTGGCAAAAACATGTCACTTTGCCAACTCCAGCATTGATGTGGAGGAGGACTACACAAAGAAGTAAATTACAGGAGAGGTCATTTGTTGAAGGTCGTAAATATAATAGTAATAGAGTACCACATATTTTTTAAAAAGGTCCATGATGTATTAGGTGAAAAATAATCAAGTTTTGATAGAATGTGGTTCTATTTTTATGTTAAAATCAAAATATAAATGGACTATGTATACATGTATGTATATATGTGCATATATACATATGTACATGTTTTGATAGAGCAGATATATTTTGTTTTGGTTGAGCAGATATCTATATAGATATAGATAGGTACCTATCTATATACATGTGTTATTTGGTTGATATATTTTTCTTGGTTGAAAAGATATATTTTGTTTTGGTTTAGATATACTGCTCAATACTTTTTAAGGGTAGAGAGTTTTCAGAACTGCTGATTATATAGTATATGTATAGAAGAAAGTCTGAAATAATATAAAGTTAACAGTGTTTTCTTTTGAAGAGTGGGATAACAGCAGTGAGAATGATGATTATTTATTTTAATTATGTGGAAAAGATTTAAGTGCAGCAATTTAAAAAAATCTCTAGTAAAGAAAAATATTAGCAGGGATGGGAGATCAGTTTTCTTCCTAGTGTTCATAGTTTTTGTGTGTGTTTTATTTTCTTTCTTGGTGGAATTTTTATAATCTTTTATAGTTGCATAATGAGCAGAACCCTTGTTTTAAACTCTTCATTATTGATTTTGTGTATTTCTGATAATTTTCTCATGATTGCCCTTGCAATTATTCCTTTAGAAAATGTAAGATGCTACCTTGACTTATTTGCCTCTCGTCTATTCCCTGCTTTTCCTTTGCCATCTGGATTACAATTGCCTTAAGGACACAGATCGTATTTTACTATTCGTTTGCTAATAGTGCACACTAATAGAAACACTTTACATTACGCTCAGTAGACACTCAAGGACTTGCTGAATTATTAATGTTGCAGTTTGAACATATAGTAGTATTGACTTTTTGCATATATGAAAATATTGAATGAGTTACCCCTTAATGTGACCTCCCATTCTATGTTTGTTTTTGCTACTTCTATTGCTTTGTTCTTACTCTGACCCTGTCCAGCCTACTGTCTGGATAAATTATATGAACAGGCTGTCAACTTGACATCCTGTTCTAGTGAATATGTAGAAAGCATTTCTAATCACTATGCTATTTAATATGCAATTGTGTGATAATCATGTCAATGAATGTGATTGAGGTAATTATTATAGTTCAAAATTTTTACACTGATCTCTTGAAATCTTAACATAAACTTTATAATTTGTATGTTATCAGGGCTTACTGAAGTTTGATTCACTGAGGTAATACTTGAATCACTTAGTATGTACTATAATTATATTTTGTAAAAGTTGGTACAAACATTTTGGAAAGCTTTATTTCAGCAATAACTGCTCTTGTAGATTTTTACCCAATATTAAATGTAAAATAATTGGTTTGTGATATTTTTATGTTTAATGAAATATATAACATATTAATGGACTTTTAAGATTTCTTATAAAATTCTAATAAGAGGTTTTCTAAGTCAAGGTTATCTGCATCAATCAGTCTTTAAAATAATCAGATGATGCTGTTGTGTCTCACAGATGCAGTGTCAGTTCTCTCCTGGCAGCTTACCTTGCCAGTGCATGCATTTCATTAATAAGAGCCCCGGGTTTTTCCTAGGTAGGGTGTAAAAGCTGAGGAGCAAAAGGAAGATAGAGAGGAGAAGCATAGTCAAAGACATGGAGCCTGGAGTGGCATGGAGTATTTTGGAGAATAGTGTTAAGTGAAATTTGGATAAGTAAATTATGACCATATTATAGGGAAAGTTTGATGTAGAATATTTGTTAGGTCTGATGTCATGGTGTGTTCAGGAGAAAAGTAATTTCAATAAGATTATATGGCAGCAACATGCATGGTGCACTGGAGAAGGGAAGAAACCAGGAGCCAGAAGGCTGTGTGATCAGCACATGCAGAGGAAATAAAGGCCCAGACTCAGGGTGTTGCTGTGGAGATGGAGAGCAGATGGTAAATTTGACAGGCATTATAAAGGGTGAAATTTATTCCTCTATTCAATAAATATTTATTAATACTTGCTGTATGTTACTTATGCTTATAATATCTGGACTGAAATTTGCCTGTAATTACTAATACAGTTTAAAACTTTAAAATTATGTTATGTAATTTTTATTTGAAAAAAAATAATGTTGAACCACTGAGTCATGTGCTATATTAATGTCAATAAGAAGTGCTCATCTTAGTGCCGTGGTTCCCAGAGATCTCACCATTCTGTCTGCTCTTATCTAAAAGAAATCTAATTTGTTAATACATTGTACATGATCTTAGTCAAGGCTATTTGAATGCTAGCTCAAAAAGGAGGGAGAATATTTGCAATAGAAATCCAAGAGCAGTAACTGTTGGCCTCAGAAGTTTCACAGCATTGTGTTTGCTGTATTCTTTTGGTCAACATGGTTGTTAAAAAATAGTTCTTCCTAACTTCTCTTATTGGAGTCCAAATCAGATATCCTTTCCCTGGACACAGTGTTCTTCTGAAGTCCTGGAGGATCTTGTCTATGGCCATACTACCTTGAATGCGCCCAATCTTGTCTGAAGTCCTGGAGGATCTGAGAAGAATGGGAAGATAGAAATAGGGAATGAGACGAAAGAACTTCTTACCTTCTAATTGTTCTAGCTTTTCCAACAGAAACACACTGGGCTGGTTGCCATAGCACACTGATATCCCAGCATGATCTTATTTGTCCTTGGGGTAGGCAAAAGATGGTTTAGCCAAAAACCATTTTATTGAGTAAAAACCTATGTTCTATTCTTGATAATCGGACACTTGTTTTGTGATTTGGAGGGAAAATAGTCCTAAGTAATAGGCCTTTGGAAAGACTTCCCAAATGTCTCTTACTATGAATTATTTACTTTTCCTGGTGCCTTGAGAGGCAGCTTTATTTACTTGATGACCTAGGTAGGCAGTGAGGCATCAACATCACTTCTTTTTAAACAACAGCACAAATACCCTCCTCCTTCACAGTTGATTGGTCAGTTTCTAAGCAGCAAAATCCTAAAATTAAATTAATTTTATTCTGTAACATAATCTGAACATTTCTCTCCATTCTATTTTCCTGAAATTCACCCAGGAATTCTTGATAATCTTCTGGTAGTGCTTAATTTAACTACAGCAATGGCCTCATTGCATAGGAGAGAAGTTTAAAATTTCGTGATGTGTCACAATCCATTTATAGAAATTTGGTTGCTCTATAAATTTATAGAAACTTGGTTTTCATAATGATATATAAAACAAATGGTTATAAAAAGTTTTATAGTAGTTTATAGTTAGTACTTAATGATGGAGGGGATGATTTAAAAAATAGGAATAAGGAAATGTTTAGAGTTTTACAGTGAAAGTTACAAATACTTTAAAAATATTCTTAAAAAATAATTAAAATGTTATATGCCTCTGATGACAACACTAAAAGATAAACTTTGGTAATTGTTATTAATAACAATGTGGGAATTGAAGAGTAAGACATTTGACTTAGAAAGGTTTTATTGTACATTGAAAATATAAAAAATTAGTGTTAGACAGACTAATTGGGCTAGTGAAATACTACATGGACTCCTAGCAAGCCTTCTAATGTAATTTTAAATATTCTCCTACGGAACATTTTGGCAAAAATAGGAAGTTAGTTACACAGCAGGAAACACGTATTTTAATTTTATCTCTTACCTTTGAGAAGAATAAAGTTTTTAAAAATGCAAGTGGCCAGGCGCGGTGGCTCAAGCCTGTAATCCCAGCACTTTGGGAGGCCGAGACGGGCGGATCACGAGGTCAGGAGATCGAGACCATCCTGGCTAACACGGTGAAACGCCGTCTCTACTAAAAAATACAAAAAATTAGCCGGGCGAGGTGGCGGGCGCCTGTAGTCCCAGCTACTTGGGAGGCTGAGGCAGGAGAATGGCGTGAACCCGGGAGGCGGAGCTTGCAGTGAGCTGAGATCCGGCCACTGCACTCCAGCCTGGGTGACAGAGCGAGACTCCGTCTCAAAAAAAAAAAAATAAATAAATAAAAATGCAAGTATATTTTGAATATTACTAGAGATGTCTAATTAGATTTATAAAGCTTGCAGAGTTATATAATCAAGTCTTTGGCATAGATGTTAATAGGTTACATATTAGATATGAAATGTGGGGTGGGTTAGCAACTTGTAGAGAGCCTCCTGCTGCTTGCTGGTAGAGAGAAACTGTTTTAAATCATCATTTTGTGACCAGTTTACTTTTTGTCCTATCTAAGCTTTAGTGATACCTTTAGTCATAACTGTTATTCATCTTGAAGCCCAGGGCTTATGGAAATAATTTTTTTTTTTTTTTTACAATGTTACTGTATGTGGTAAGGACAAAGAAAAGCTTATGTCAGCTAGTAAACACTGTTGGCTTTTTAATTTTTCATTTCTTTAAATACTTATCCTACAATAGTACTTCAAACCTCAGCATCACACACTATACCCATGTAACAAACCTGCTTATGTACCTCCTGAATCTAAAATAACAAAATTATCCTACACTTTATAGAATTCCATTGTTCTCTTTCTTACATAATGCATTGCTATTTCAGGCTTCATTTTTAATGTTTGTATATTTTCTTTTCTTTCTTTCTTTCTTTTTTTTTTTTTGAGACAGAGTCTCGCACTGTCACCCAGGCTGGAGTGCAGTGGCGCGATCTCGGCTCACTGAAACCTCTGCCTCCCGGGTTCAAGCGATTCGTCTGCCTCAGCCTCCCAAGTACCTGGGATCACAGGCACACACCACCATGCCTGGCTAATTTTTGTATTTTTAGTAGAGAGGAGTTTCACTGTGTTGGCCAGGCTTTCTCAAACTCCTGACCTCAAGTGATCCTCCCGCCTCAGCCTTCCAAAGTGCTGGTATTACAGGCATGAGGCACCGCACCCAGCCATACTTTCTCTTCTAAAAATATTCTTTCTTTTATAGTTAAGAGGAACTTACCAGGGGCCAGGCACGGTGGCTCATGTCTGTAATCATATTGGATGGTACTTGATATTCACATGACATCATGTTGATGTTAGCTTTGATCAAGGCAGTGCTTGCCAGGTTTCACCACTATACAGTTGCTCTTTTCTTCTTTCCATACTCTATTTTTGTGGAAGTGAATAGCTATGTCCAATGCACTCTCAATGGCGAAGCAAGGACTAAGCTCTACCTCCTGGAAGAGATAGTGTCTACATCTATTATTTGGAATTCTTCTGTAAGGAAGCTTTACCTCCTATTCTCTTATTTATTTAATCATTTATTTATATGAGTATGGCCTCATGTATATTTATTTTACACTTTGGGTTATAATTCGATACTACATTATTTGTTCTATTGCTCAGATTGTTCCAGCTTTAGCCATTGGGTATTCTTTCAGGTTGGCTTAATATTTAATAGTATAAAGAGTACCTTACCAAAATGTTTGAAAACAGGTGGTCTAGGGTATGATCATAGATTATGATCATAGGATTGAGTAGCTAAGGCAGGGAGGAAGATAATAGTGTAGGAGGAGAAATCTAGGAATTAAGACTTCTAGGAATTAAGACTTCAGGCAAGAAAAAAATCACCAAGATTTAAGCAGGAGTTGTTTGAAAGCATGACAGTGACCTAGGAGCTAAGATCATCCAGAAATGAAGGGGAGAGACCAAGCAGGGCAAGGGCTTGGGGTGGATTGATTGATAGATGATGGTGACAGAGTTTCAAAGCAGCTTTGGGTGGATGGTTGAAGGAGGAAAAGAATGATCTTGAGTGGTAATAAGAAGGAAGGAGAACACCTACTTTACCTCTAGGCCCAGTGGTTTCTTTCAGGGATGTGTGAGGAAATGCAATCACTATTTGGTAAGGTTGCATGCAGGGAAACTAGTGTCTCATGAAAAGAAGAAAACATTTGAAGAACTGTTGAAGATATAGAGGATTTTGCTGGTAATAGACTCTAAATTCCAGAGGACACAGTAGAAGTATATCCTCCTTCCAGAATTAGGATGGGATGGGGGATGGGAGATCGGAGCAAAACAGAAGATGTACAAAGAGTTATGATGACAGTGTATGGGAGATGAATGTCACCTAGGTGTCTGTAGCTTCTTGTGGTGCCGGACATAAACAGGGATGAAGGGAATAATGACTTTAGTCCTGGTGGACCTAAGGCAGACAGTGGTGATGAGACTGTGAAACTTTCAGGGTAGGGAGGCATGTTATAGACTCCCTTTTGAGTTCTACAGGAGACAGAGAAGTTTGGGGAGGAACAATTTTATTCTGAGCTTGCATACATGCTAAACAGGTGAGTGTCCATGTGAGCTCAGCTATACAATGAGGGCACCCATTTGATCTCTATCAACTGGAAGATAAGAGACCCAGGGCTGACTGGTGTTACTAATGTATAATATACACACAGAAAAATGTACAAATTATGAGTATTCAGCTTGGCAAATTTTCACCAAATGTACACACCTGAGTAACCAGCACCTAGATCAAGAAACAGAATGTTACCAGAACCAACAAGATAGGCCCCTCAAGAGCAGCCACCATCCCAACTTCTAACACAAATGGATTCGTTTTATCTGTTCTTGAAATTTACATAAATGGAATTATATAGTATGTACTCTCTTTTCCTGCATTCTTTTATCCAACACCGTAACACAGATACAGTTTATTCATTCAAAGTTATATTTTGTTGTATAGTCAGGACAGCCCTTGACTGTTCTTGGTTCCTTGTGCATTCCTCTTGATTTCTTTTAATTTAAAAAAAGTTAACCTTAATTTTAATTGGAGAGTTATTGTGAAATTTTGTAAATTTTATACTGTACCAATTTGCATTCACATTAGCTGTGTCTGAATATTGATTGCTCCATATCTTTTTCAACACTTGGTGTGATCTGGCTTTCATTTTAGCTACACGTGTATGTGTGTGTGTATGTGTGTGTGTCTGTATGCTGTATTTCACTGTGGGTTTTAACTGACGTTTCCCTGATGACTAACAAAGTTGAGCACGTTTCATGTACTAAGTTTCCATTTGAATAAATGATGGTCTTGTTTTTCCTGTAGGATTGTCTACCTTTTTCTTAATAATTTATGAGTTCTTTATATATTCTGGATATGAAACTTCTGTCATATATATGAATTGCAGATATCATCTGCCACTCTATGGCTTTGCCTTTTCATTCTCTTAGTGGTGTCTTTTGGGGAGTAGAAATTCTTACTTTCAAGGAAGTCTGGTTTATCCTTTTTTTCCTCCTTGTGGTTAGTGCTTTTGTGCCTCTTGTTTAAGAAACCTTTGCCTAGCCTAAGATTATGAAAGTACTCTCTTGCGTTTTCTTCTAGAAGCCTTATGGTTTACTGTTCACAATTAGATCTATGATCCAACTGAAACTGTTTTTTTGTTTTTGCATGCAGCATGATCTCTGGGGTCATGGTTCTTTTTGTCCTCCCCTTGTAGCTATCCAAATAACCTAGCCCCATTTATTATAAGGATCATCCTTTCCTCACTGAATTTCAGTGTTATTTTTGTCATAAATCAGGTGACCATGTATGTGTGGGTCTATTTCTGGCCACTCTATTCTGTTCCATTGGTTGATTTCTATCCTTCCGACAGTGCCACCACTGGCTTAATTACCATAGTTTTTGGTAAGTTTTATGCTGAGCTTTGCTATCGGAAGTCCAGGTCCCACAGCGCTGTTGTTCTTCAAGACAGCCCTTGACTGTTCTTGGTTCCTTGTGTATTCCTCTTGATTTCTTTTAATTTAAAAAAAGTTAACCTTAATTTTAATTGGAGAGTTATTGTGAATTTTTGTAAAAATTTTACCTCCCCAGTTCTATGTAACTTGATGTAGTGTGGTTCCATTTGTGATAACTTTCTGTCCTAATTTATTAAACAATGTAATTCATACAAAAGAAAATTTTTGTGCATTTATACTGGCTTTGTTTTACAAATACACATAACAACATGAAACAACGTAGATACAGGCAGACAGAAAATAAGAGTAAGACAAAGAGACTCAGTTATGAAACTCACAGTATTCATAATATAAAAACAAACAAGTTACTCCAAAGGAGAGGTTTTCCTGGTACTGCAAACTTAAGATGTGAATTTTCTAGACTCTGTTGGCTTTTAAGGAGGATAAATGTGATCTAGCAGTGCTTTGGTAACATTTTGGACATAATTTCAAAGCCCAGTTTCTCCAAACAGACAGTTCTATAAAATCAATAATACACCACATGTATGTGGTTTTCTGTTAGTCTGACTTGATCCAAGGAGGAATATTTTTTATTTTAACAATAAAATTCATATTACTCAAGTAATCTTTTACGAATGAATGAATGACCAAAAAAATGTTTTAATCATGTATTTCATGAGAATTAGACATCAGGAACCTTAGAATGTATTCTTTGACTAGAACCTGTGTTGTTCATTAAGGCATATCTGGATACTTTGATAGACAGTTGAGCAGAGTTTATAAGAATTAATAATAATAATATTGCATAGTAATAATACTTTGTTGCCAGAAATGGAAATAACTACTTTTATTTGCATTTTAACATGGACTCCTCACAATAACTCCTTGCAAATAGGTACTATCGTTATCCCTATTTTGCAGATTAAAAAAAAGTAAGGCAAATATCTTGCCCAAGGTAGTACTGCAAGTAAGTAATAGAATCAGAATTCATTTCTGGCTACTCTGCCTGAGTTTCTACTACGTTATAATGCTGATAAAAATTAAGTAGCCTAATGAAGGATTTGTGACTGAATTTGGAAGTTAGGAAATTCAGATAGAGCTCAACTTTTCCATCAGGAAATAGTTTCCAAGTGTACTCCCATACAAATGGATGGGTAAAGACAAATACATTGTATTTTGACATTTTGCTTGAGATAAAACTGTTCTGCATTTCCTTTAGCTTGTTTCTTTAAATTTATACTTAAGTAAATCCCAATCTTCTGAATAACTATTGTCAAATATGGTCATTTTGAATATTGTCACTTTTACTTTTTAAAAAACGAGTATTACACTTTCATGAAACCAAATGGCTTGCCTAGTTACTGTTGTAAAGAACTGAAATATAAGCAAATTAAATTACTTTAATGCTTTCTATAAAGTCAATTTTGGATGCATGTCTTCTTATATTTCCACGGTTTTGAAATATTTTCTGCCTTTTTTTTAAGTTCAATGATCTTTTTGAAATTATTTTATTGAAACTAGAGAAAAATGTCCAGTATGTTTTGCAGCTGGCATTCCTGAAAACCAAATGAAAATTGCAGAGCCAATTTCATCATGTTATGATATTTATGCTTTTGTCAGAATTCTTGCATTTTAAGGCTTGTTTGTGCACATTGGTTTTGAAATGAATTTAGTAATTTATGTTTGAAACTCATTTCACAAATATGAAGTAACAACTTTATAGGATTATCTCTATTCATAGTAATCTGACTAAATGTATTCAAAACGTTAACATTTTTCTATGTTAATTTTCAGGTTGAAGGTTTAGAACAGATGTGGAAAAATGTTTACTTCAGAGAAAGGGGTTGTGGAGGAATGGTTGTCAGAGTTTAAGGTAATATTTACTGTTCTACTATAGTAATTATAGTCCAAAGAAGTTTTGTCTGGGGTTTAAATTCCAGTGATTTTTTGTATTTTATATGACTGAAGGGTTAAATATCTGTGGAAGAAGTATTTTCTATCAAATCTCAATAGAGAGTTATTTACACATAGTAATCTTTTCTAGGAAATTGATTCCTTTTTTCTCCCAAGTGGTTCAAAGAGTTTATTCGTTTGTTTATTTTCTTTCTTTCATGGCAATACCACAAATAATTAAAGTCTCTGAATGTTGATGTCATTCTCCAACGACCATCAATGATTCATTGTCAAAATGTTTCTTGCAGTTTGGAGGGCAGTGGAACTGGGCATGACCAACAATGAGGGAAGATATTTGCTCAACTTTATATCAGTGGATCTTTCTCTAGCTGGCTAACCCAGTGGCTATATAAGGGGTGTATAACCTTTGATTAGTTAATGAAGAAAATAAAACTTATATTTTCTTGTCTCATGAATTTTCTCTAGGATAGCTAAAATGGTGTTTCTTTAATCAGCTAATTACTTTTCTCTGTCCTTATATGACACATAATTATGTGTACTTGCATGATCATGAACCACAGGAATGAAGAGTTTGGGCTGCAACTGTCACTTTGATTTTGTCCAGCCCAGTCAGCCCAAGACCTGTAAGGACAAAGTTACAGACTGACAAAGTCAGGCTTATTGACTTGTTGCATTGAGAGAGATTGCCCAACAGATACCATGGGACCATCTCACCAAACCAAAGAAAAGATAAAGTTATAATATTTTGGAGGAAGGGTAGAGTTTAGGTAAAATTTAAATGGAACAGTATTCTGGTAGACTCAAAACAAAGCAGGGCTGTTTATAATGGGGTGAACATCTGGTCTGGCCTTCAAAGTAGACCCAGGATCTTGTTGTCTTGAAAACTACAAAGTTAACGTAGATTTGAAATGTTATGTTCAGAAACTCTGTATTTATATCTTTGTACCTGGGTTGAAAATCAAGGCTGCTTCTCTATGTCAAAGTGACTTAGATGCTCTAGGCAAGAGTGGGATGTTTTGTTCTTACTGATACATGTTCAACAACAAACTTTTTTATAATCTGTGATTTTAGGCAACAAGTCATCTTAGTAAGTAAGAATTTAGTAGTCACTCAAGGAGATTGTTATGACATTTTTCAGTTGCAGTGTGTATTTAGGAAAAGCACCATTTCCTGTTAATTTTACAGCTGGCCTTATCTGTCTCTGTTAGCTAATCCTGATGAATTGCTGGGCAGACTTTTACTGTCTGAGCTTTTGTAGCCATGAATTGAGCATCCTTCTATGGATTCCCTAAGTCATCATGAAGTGACATAGAATGTTACAGAAGTGCTTTCTACATATTTTAATAACTTGTGGCCAGATGTGGTGGCTCATGCCTGGTAATACTAGCACTTGAGAGGCGGAGATGGAAGGATTGCTTAAGGCCAGGAGTTTAAGACCAGCCTAGGCACCGGGCGCGGTGGCTCACGCCTGTAATCCCAGCACTTTGGGAGGCCGAAGCGGGCGGATTACGAGGTCAGGAGATCGAGACCATCCTGGCTAACATGGTGAAACCCCGTCTCTACTAAAAATACAAAAAATTAGCCTGGCGTGGTGGCGGGCACCTTTAGTCCCAGCTACTCAGGAGGCTGAGGCAGGAGAATAGCATGAACCCAGGATGCAGAGCTTGCAGTGAGCCGAGATTACGCCATTGCACTCTAGCCTGGGTGACAGAGTGAGACTCTGCCTCAAAAAAAGAAAAAAAAAAGACCAGCCTAGACAACATAGCAAGACCTCCTCTCTACAAAAAAAAAAAAAAAAAAAAAAATTAGCTGGGCTTGTTGGTGCATGCCTGCAGCCCCGGCTACTTGGGAGGCTGAGATGGGAGGATCACTTGAGCCCAGGAATTCAAAGATGCAGTGAGCTATGATAGCACCACTGCTGTCCAGTCTAGTGACAGAGGGAGACTTTTGTCTCTAAAAGAAAAACAAAAAACGAAACAAAAAAACTTTGATTAATCTTGTGTGTGTGTGTGTGTGTGTGTGTGTGTGTTTCCTGCTTGTGTTATCTTTGTGTTTAACATAGTCTCTTATCATGGCTTTTTTTTTTTTGGCAGATTGATGGAAATTGTCAAGTTTAACAGTTGAATGCTATTTCTTCTAGGGCGTTCTTATGTTTCATGATGAAGTAAAATATGCAAAAGCAAATATCGCTAGCTATCCATTCTTTAAGATGGAGTTGTGGAAAGAGAGCATGTTAAAGGGTGGGTTGTAGGGGTAAGATCAGCTAGTAAGGCAAATAATGGAAAACCATGACTGATCTCCTTCTCTTCCCATCTGTTCATTTATTCCCTTCCCCTCCTGGTTTGGATATATAGACACCTAGGAAGTGCAGTACCAAGGAGTGAGGGGCAGAGCAGCGGTTATTGGCAGTAGTGTCTGAGGAAGTAGGTGGTTGGGGTGAAGGACTACAGAGGTGGCATGTAGAAGAGTAACCAGAATAGTTACACTGGTAGATTGGTTACATTGAGCAAATAAGTTGATTGAACAAATAAGTAAATACTTTGAAGATAATGGGAGTTAGATTTCTGTCTGTCTAAAAAGGGAATTACAATTATGGAACAGCAAAAGTCAAGAAAGAACTCTAAGGGTGTTGTATTGGAATCATTATGAACTCACGGGTTCTAAGTATGCATATGATATATATGTGTGTGTGTGTCTGTACATATATGCATACATTTATCCCCTAGCTTTGTTCACTGGGAGGACCTAGAAACAATGGCACCCCGGTTGCAGTGAGTACACTAAGCACCCAGATCTTGTTTTCCAAATACCATCTTCCGCTACAAGAAACCAGAGTATGCATAAATAGAAAATATTATTTAAGTAGTATTTTATCAATATAACATATTATGTGGCTAGCAATATTTTATTAACATTTTTAATAAATTTAATGCAAGCATAGGGAAACTTTTCCTTTAGGAGGAGGGAGTGAAATCATGGCCTACAAGAAATAAAATGTAGTTTAAGAAGTTTCTCCTGCCCAACCCCAAGATTAACTTTACCCAATTTTGAATCAATTTGATACTCAAATGTTTTAAATTATTTTCAAATCTGTATTATAGCCAGTTCAAGGAAGGATATTTCCCATTCCTTGGTTAGTTTGGTAGGCATTCCTGATAATTATTTGGAGTGTTATTCTAAATTGGGTTAATGTGTGTTGAATTCAGCTCTATGTTTGACAAAGAGAAGAAGGTTATCAGGCAAAATCAGCAGCATACCAGAGGTAATAGAATATAGAAAAGTGCTTGGGAACATGTCTGCTAAGTACTTCTAAAATTAGAGTAACATATCTTTTGAAATCTCTGATGTTAAATACACATTTTTGTTAAAATATTTAAGAAAGGTTTTGGTTACATACATATTTCTAGAAAAGCTTCTGCTTGGTGGTTTGATTTAATAACCATGATGCTCATAAGGCCATGATGCTAATAAGGCCACTTACTCATGATTGAGTAAGTAAACTGAAAGTCAGAAACCCTTTGACTTAATTCTAATTCTCCCCTAGGCTGGTTTTATGATGTTGGGCATAACTTCTCTGGGTCTCATATTTTCATCAGAAAAGTTAAAGTACTGTAAGTGGTTTATGAAGATGATTTTTAGCTCTACACTGGTCCACGGTCAGTCTGAACTCCTAACCTCACCCAACATCTCTCAAATGTGTAGAGACGACACAATTTGCTTTGTACAAATACTTTATTTAAAATTTTTGAAATTGAAAATTTGGTAAAATTATTCAGTGTCTGTTCTAGCTATGGACTCTCATTAGTATTTTCTTTTTTTAAAATTTGAGACAGGGTCTCACACTGTCACCCAAGCTGGAGTTCAGTGGCACAATCTTGGCTCACTGCAACGTGTACCTCCCGGGTTCAAGTGATTCTCATGCCTCAGCCTTCTGAGTGGCTGGGATTACAGGTGTGCACCACCATGCCCAGCTAATTTTTATATTTTTAGTAGAGATGGGGTCTTGCCATGGTAGTGAGGCTGGTCTCGAACTCCTGGCCTCAAGTGATCTGCTTGCCTTGGCCTCCCAAAAGTGTTAGGATTACAGGTGTGAGCCACTGTGCTTGTCCTATTTTCTTTATATACCAACTAAATGATTAGTTTAGGACTTCATTATTTTAAGATTTCATGAATAGTTCAAGCTCTATCTTTTCAAAGATTTATTTATAAAATATTACCTTTCAGATTGTGTTATTTTTGTTACTGCTGTGTGGTAGATTTATCTAGCAGATTTCCGGACTCCTAAGTTTTTAAAATTTTCTGATAGTTGCTGAATCTCAATATGTGACTCAAAATCAAATCTTATGTGTGATGTCGTTGAACAGGATTGTTTTAATTACTGGTTCTTCACCCATCTGTCCATCTTGATTAATTCTCTGCTACTCAACCCATATCACCTCCTCACATTTTTGAAAAACCATCTGTCAAATGATACTTTAGTATGAGGCATCTGTCTTCAAATTTTTTTTTTTTTTTCGAGACAGAGTCTCGCTCCGTTGCCCAGGCTGGAGTGTAGTGGCACGATCTTGGTTCACTGCAACCTCTGCCTCCCGGGTTCAAGCGATTCTCTTGCCTCAGCCTCCCTAGTAGCTGGGACTACAGGCGCATGGCACCACATACCTGGCTAATTTTCGTAGTTTTACTAAAGATGGGGTCCCACCTGCCTCGGCCTCCCAAAGTGCTGGGATTGCAGGTGTGAGCTATCACACCCGATGTCAAATTTTGCCAAGAATAATATACCAACATAATTTTCCATTAGGTACTTTTCAACTCCAGTTATGCCTTCTGAAATGTGAGAAAGCTAAGCTGGTATTTAAGAAGGTCAGTACCTTTGAACTAGTACAGTGCATGAAAATTTAAATGTTTTTGCTATAATAGTATTTAAATTCATTTGGCTCTTTTAGATCTTGTTTTTTAAAGCACCATTTATGAACACAACAGTTACATTTTCTCCCTCTCTACAGACAAAATTAACTTTTCTCACATTCATTAAATGAAATGTCAGAATTGTGAATAAAAGGTATTATTACTGCACTAATTTTTAAGATACCCTTCCTTTCATTTATCAGTGGTAACCTGGGTCCATGGTATTTTCTAGAGCTTGTCTTTTCAGAAAACAGCTGTCTTTTTGCCTTTGGGTGTTTCACAGAAAATATTTTACCTCGTGACAGTCAGCTAGTATATAAGCTGAACATTGTAATTCATGTTTTTAATGAATGATCTAGTTTTAGCCTAGATCATATATATATGTATATATAATAATAATCTTTCTATTCACTAATAATTTTTCTAAAGATTTGTATTTTGATTCATTTATTCTTTAATTTTATAGTTAGACATATATATTAGACATGTATACTTAGTTACATAAGTTAGACATCAATGTGTTTTAAATATATATAATGCATTTTATACATAATTTAGATTTATTTTTATTCAGAGGATTAGGAATCTGCTGTTTATTTAACTGTTATTCCCTTTTATATAAATTTCCCAAGTATTAGGTTACTCTTGATCAAATGACGGAAATGGAATGTTGCCTGGAGATCTTTTGTGTCATGCTTTTGAAATATTGAAGAATGCCTTAATCTCTTCTTTATGTAAGCAGTTGCAGTAAAACCTTTTTTTCCCCACTCTGGAGAATTGTGAAAGGTTTCCAAATAGTCCACATTTGCTTACCCTTCTGGTAAATAAAACTCTTATTAAACTTAAAAAAAAAGTCTATTCACTTATGTATCCTAAGGTGAAATGTGACCTACTTTTAAAGAATCTACCAAAGTATAAACAATGGCAATTTTTATTTCTTATTTTGTTTATCTGTAATATGTTCCCTCAGCAAAGATTTGTGTATGTGGCCTTGTGGTGAGTGCTGTGCATGGAGAGATGATAAGACAGTTCTTGCCCTCAAGGAGCTCACAGTAAAGTGAAAATGAATCAAATGTCTTTATTGTAAAAATTTATGCTGTTTAATTTATGCACACATTCACCTATACGCTAATCATAACCCATATTAAATTTTGAAATACTAGGATATGAGACATATAAGGAATAATGTATATTTTAGAGTGAGTTAGGAATATCCTGAGACATGGTATCTACTTCAGGATTGACATTGATTGACTGAAGGAAGTAATTTGGGTGAGATAGAATAATGACTTAGGAGACAGATATCGCTGTCTGTCACAGATATCTGAGGAGGGGGTGTACTCCAGAAGGAAAGGTTTTTTATCATTATGATAATGAAATGTTTTTGTTTTCAGATTTCCCTACACTTTTATTCAAAATCATCTGACTTACTACTGGAGTTTTATTTCTTCCCATTCTTCTCTGGTCATGGTGTTCGTTCTGAATAGGTGGTGCTGGCAAGCTGTGACTCGTTGTCCACATTTTAAATGGCATTAGGAAAATTAGTTTGTTGGTAGTGTGGATATCTTTTTCTCTAGCTCTGAAAGTTCTAAATTTTCCCCTCAGTTGGTAAAGTAGAACAGCCTTCCCATGCTTAACAGTCACAGTATGTAACTCTGGAGTTAATTTGACCCTGTCTCATTCTGTTGCCCAGGCTGGAGTGCAGTGCCGGAATCATGGCTTGCTGTAGCCTTGACCTCCCAGGCTCAAGCCATCCTCCCACCTTAGCTTCTCGAGTAGCCAGGACTACAGGCATGTGCCACCATGCCCAGCTAATTTTGTTTATTTTTTGTAGAGATGAGGTCTCACTATATTGCCCAGGCTGGTCTTGAACTCCTGGGGTCAAGCAATCCTCCTGCCTCAGCCTCCCAAAGTGCTAAGATTACAGGCATGAGGCACTGCGCCTGGCCTATATTCTTATCTCTAATCCCAAACTGTGATCGAAGATGAAGTGTTGATGTTAGTTTATGTCCTTGTTGATAAGAGGATAAAATATATTTTTTGTTTTATTTTGAAGTTTTGTTGAGATATAATTAATATAACATAAAATTTACTAATTTAAGGTAAATATGTTTACCTTGCCTTGGTTTTTGATATATTCACAGTGTTGTACAACCAATGCCAGCATCTAATTTCAGCACATTTCCATCACCCCAAAAATAAACTTCATACCTGTTGGTCACTCCTAATCTTCCTCTCCCCTCTGCAGTCCTGGCAACAACTAATTTACTTTCTGCATCTATGGATCTGGACATTTCATAAAAATAAAATGTATTTTTTTAAATTTGTTTAGACATTACCAGAAACATCTTTACCAAATTATGCCACAAATTTGAAAGACAAGAGTTCTTTAGTTTCATCTCTCTATAAAGTTATCCAGGAGCCACAAAGTGAGGTAAGTACTTTTATGGTTTATTGTGCTAGTAGTATTGACTTGATTGATTTTCAATTTTTCATTGTCAAATCTATTTAAAAGGGTAAGAAAATATATATGTTTAAAGAGCAATACTGAAATGAACTTTAGTGTACCATTCCCCAAGCCAAGAAACAGAATTTATTACCATATTCCAAAAGCCATCTCTGAACATTTTCTCTCTTTCTCTCTCGCTAGAGGTAGCTTTGAAAAGTTTATGTCACTACATTTCATTTTATTCATTCAGCAAGTATTTGAGTGTCCATTATGAGCCCTTCAACTATGCTAGGCAATGGAGAATCAAATTGAGTAACACATGGTTTTTATCCTGAAAGAGGAAAGTGGGAGAAAATAAGTAAACACATGGTTTCAAGGCAATCCTTAATCCAGTCTACGGATAAGCGCAAGTTTTCCAGGTGGCAAGGTAAAAGAATATTCCATGCAGTGGGGATAGTATACGGAGGCTCAGAAAATGAAAGGCATTTAAAGAATGGCAAATAGTTTAGTCTGGCTATTGCCTTTCCCAGTCTTTCCTCTTGCCCCTACTACCACCCTTTCCTTTTTCTGATGGCTAATTTAGATTTTTTTTTTTTTTTTTTGAGACAAGGTCTCACTTTATTTCCCAGGCTGGAGTGCAGTGGTGTGATCATGGCTCACTGCAGCCTTGACCTCCCAGGTTCAAGCGATCCTCCCACCTCAGCACCCCTGTACCTGGGACTTCAGTCATGCACCATCACACCTGGCCAATTTTTGTATTTTTGGTAGAGACGGGATTGCACCACGTTGCCCAGGCTGGTCTCGAACTCCTGGGCTCAAGCGATCTATCCACCTCAGCCTCCCAAAGTGCTGGGATTCCAGGCATGAGGCACTGCACCCCACTAGCTGCCCATTTAGTTTGAAGGTAATAAAATAATCTATACTCCAGATTCTGGTGCTTGTAAATCCTACTATTCATAGTAGAAATAGAAAGAAATTGGAGATAGGATGAAAAATAAAAAGGTACGGCTTTTGGAAAAAGTGAATAGACTTAACACAGTAGTTAACAAGAGAGGGTAAGGCTGTGATAGGAGCTGAAGCTAGAAAGCTAGGTTTAGGACGTAACCGTGGTGGGCGTCAAATTCCATCTTAAGCAGTTTAGACTCTCTCTGCACTGAGGGGTTAGGAAGGTGGCTATGTGGAGGATAGATTGGCAAATGAAAAAATGGGGAACACAAGAAGACTAGGAAGCTATGACAGTAGACTAGGAGGGAGCTGTTGAGAACCTAAACTTGAGCAGTGTCAGGGGGAGTGTAAAGAGGTATGGTAGAAGAGAGGGATCTGAAGTACATAATTCCTTTTGTACTTGAGTTTGATGGATGGCATGATAGACTCTAACAGCAGATTCAGTGGTAAAGTAACATATCCTGGAGTCCAGTCCAATATGGATCTACGTATCTCTGGGATTAAACTACCAAAATTGAGGGAGGGTCTTCTTTTGAGTAGTTAACCTCTTTTGGAGGGGGTGTCGAATAGCCCAGTCCTACTGGTTATACTGTAATGCATATCATGAATTTTAGGTGCTGAAGGGATTAGGGAGTATATATTGACAAGCCAAAAAACTTTAACTGGAATAACTGAATTGAACAATCATATTTGTCTTGTCTCTTCCTTCTCCCCAAAACTTCTTAACTTGTATAGAATGCACAGGTAGGCTGTTTTCTTGAAGGGTTTTACTTTTTAAATATTGAGTGAAAGCTGTTTTAGAATTTTGCATGTTTGGTTTAGAATTATTTCACAAAATAGGGTAAGTATAGCCATGTGCTTTATGTTTTTTAACAAATTAAATCTTGATGCTCATGTATTATTTATTATTTTGAGAAGCTTAAAAATTATTCCTCTGATGAAGTATGTTTTAACTAGGCTACTTTGGAAAGAGTTTGTAGGATACATTTATGATTGGCTAGATTAGTTTATAGCATTCCTTTTATTCAGATAATGCTAGTGAATATAGCTCTGATGGTTCAGAGCAATGTTTCTGAAACTACTAGTGATGATGGACCAGTTTTTTTAAAAAATTGTAATCTGTCACAGACAAATATGTGTATCTAAAGTACGTGACTAACATGCAACTCACACCACAGTGTGAGGCACCACACAAATTTGATATTCCATAACTGATGTATACTCTGATAAATCTGATGGCTCACTTGGATGTTGCAAAAATATTAAGTTGCTATAAAAGTTTCTAAATGTTTCCTCTCAATTTCTCTGTTTATATTGTTGGAGACTGGCAACAGTTTGTGGATGATCCTTGGGACCATACTTTCCGAAGCACTGGTTCTGGTCTTGCATGTTAGTTTGTTTTGTGCTTTTATTCTGGTTCATGTGGTAAAGACAGTGTGTATTCTGTATTCTTAAAAAAAACACTCGCTCTTTCAAATATATTTGGAAGTGCTTCTAAAATACAAAAGTGTAATCTACTTTAACATTGTAACCTCCCTTTTGCTGTTTAGAATATTTTGTGTCTTAATTTGAAAATATTCCTAACAAGTTGATATTATTGTTTTCCAGAATTTTTGAAATTTGAGATATTGTTTCTGGTATTATTTGAAGTTCAATGAATTTGGCATTTAAACTTTACTAATAGTACTTTTTCATTATTCAGTTTTATTCATTTAATAAATATTTATTAAACACATATAATGTATCAGGAACCACTTAGGAATTATGAGAATAAAATAGACTAAATTCTTGATCCTGTAGATTAAAACTTGTTTTCTAGTTAGTGAGATAGACATTAAACAAATAGCTAAACATATAATACTATGTCAGTTAGTGATAAATCTATAAGGATAAATAAAATGAAGGGAAATATATGTTGGGACTGAGGAAGTTGGTGATTGAATCAAGATCCAAACGAATTAGGAGTTGGAGTGGAATCAGGGGCAAGAGCCTTCCAGGAGAATGAACTGTAGATGGAAAGGCCCTGGGATGTGTGATGTGTTCAAGAAACTTCTAAAGAGGCAGTTTATATGGGTACAGTGCAATTTGCTTAAATGGCGCTTTTAGTTGACTATAACTTTGAGACAGGCATATGAGTAGAGGTTAATACTGCTTAAGTCTGTTATGAAATCAGCTGTTTTTTGAAAGACCTACATAAAGTCCCCTTCGAGTTCTAGAAGTCTGGAGTCCAGAGAACAGAGAGGTCCGGTACCAGTAGCTGCTGATTCCTGAATAGTAGTGTTCTCCAACTTTTCCGTATCCTTTTCCTACCCAATGTTCCTCAGTAATTGTTCAATACAAAAAATATTACAAGATTTTCCTTCTAAATTTACCAAAACTTGACTCTTTTCCTGCTTAGTCATTAAAGAACATTTTCCTTACTTAGTCACTAAAGAGCATTTTTGAGTCATATGCCTATGACCACTAGAAATCTCTGTTATAATACAGACTTCTTACTTATGAATGGATTGTTGTAAAAATCCATTTGCGGCTTAGCTGTTTTAGAACTCAAAATATATTTTACAGTGGAGAGATGACACGTGGTGACTAGGTTCTCCTTAAACCCAAAAAAGCCATTTAACACATAAAAGTATACTTGAGGTACAGTCTCTCTTAATAGTACTGTAAAACGTAACCACGATAAATAACACAGTTTCCATGAAAAAAAAAATACATTAAAAAATGCAACCCAGACACCAGGAACACAGCAGGTTCTGATGCTCCTTTGCTTGCTTCAAATAGAGTCAAATTAGATATGTCAGACACTGTCCATATTTCCCACACTGTGTATCATTTTATTCTTCCTGACATTTTTCAGGTATGTTAGTAAAGAAGTCAAAATACCTGGCTCCAGGTCTGACCCTTGTAAGCCATGTGATTTTGGTCATAGCGGATAGCCTCTTTGTCTTAGTTTCCTTCTGTGGAAAGTGTGGATAATGATATTTTACTCTACAGTGTTGTGGGAATTTAATGAGTTTATGTATATGTAAGTACTTCACAGTCTGGGACACACTTCACAGATATTGATATTTATCTGTATTAATTTCAAATGCATAATTTCATCTAATCTTGTTGCGATATATTTCTACCTCCCCTTTGAATCGGTCTTCATTAAGTTATACTTTTGTACGGCAAAAACTCTAAATTTTGGATTTTAAATGGATTGTAAAGCCTTTTGAGTATGTTTTGATTAAAATTATATGTTCATACAAACTGTCTTGAATAAATTTTCAAATAAGATTTCATAATGGCCAGGCGCGGTGGCTCAAGCCTGTAATCCCAGCACTTTGGGAGGCCGAGACGGGCGGATCACGAGGTCAGGAGATCAAGACTCATCCTGGCTAACACGGTAAAACCCCGTCTCTACTAAAAGTACAAAATAATTAGCCGGGCGTGGTGGTGGGCGCCTGTGGTCCCAGCTACTCAGGAGGCTGAGGCAGGAGAATGGCCTGAACCCGGGAGGCGGAGCTTGCAGTGAGCTGAGATCCGGCCACTGCACTCCAGCCTGGGCAACAGAGCGAGACTCCGTCTCAAAAAAAAAAAAAAAAAAAAAAAGATTTCATAATTTTGCAGTGTTTGTTAGACTATCTCAATTGATTTAGCTTTCTGAGGGATTTAGAGATGAGGGATGTTATGCCACAATTCGAGATTATTGATATGGGTCCACAAAGAAAATTTTAAAAACTCCGCCCTGAAAGCTAAAACATCCCTAACCAGTCATTCTTTCTTCCAGCCACCTCTAACCCCCTTCTTTCAAATTCCTGCGCTAAAAACTTCTCTTGCTATCTCTGAATGGGATGACTTTGCCTCCTGCCCCTCTGTTTTTCTGTTGTCTTTCCATGGCCACACTGGACATCTCTTGGCTTCTAAAGACCATTTCAGGAGTGGAAAAAGTATTCCTTGTGGAAGATTAACTGTCAGAAGTTTATTAATTTTTCAATAGGAAAGACTAATTTGACTTAGTCAATGTTTATTGAAGTATAACTTTTGTTATACCTTTTATAAACAATATTGACTTTAATTATATTCAGTTTACATATTTCACTTACTTGAAATCAAAACATCCACTGTAAATTAGTTTCTGTTCATTACCATTATTGGTTGTAGAAAATCTGTTTAGTATATTTATTTAAATTTGTTGCCTTAGTGAAGTGTAGTTCATTGGATATATATATAATAAATAGCCTGAGAATTTGCTTGAAAAATCAGTACCTTGTGAACAGTACCTTGTGAATCTTTTAACATATTTGAGTATGACTTGTGTGTGATCATTGTATATGCTTTAAGAGAATACTTACCTGTAAGAGGGTCTTACCTTGCCTATGTGATTTCTTAAAGCCCCTTATAAAGATGCAGTCAGCTCTGTTAACTGGATAATGTTGAGAGTGTGGTGGGAGAGGAAAAGGTTGTGGATGACTCCAAATTATGTTTAAAATAAAATTACAGCAATTTTTAGACTCTCCAGGGCCAATTAGTCATGGTCACAATAGGGATCTAGATCTAGGGGGGTCTGTAGTTATTTAGCCCCCCTACACACCAATCATTGCTGTCAGATGTTGCCTAATTATAAACTCAGGAGGAGGGAGATAGGACAGTAAGTACCCAGGATTCCCATTTCAATTTCTTCAACCCCATAGTCAAACCTTTATATATTGGCATGTGTTTTACCAGGAAGAAAGGATATTTTAGGAAGAAACTCCCTACAACTTAGGTATTTTAAGAATTTAAAAAGACATGATTTTTACCAATCTGAGAAAACCTTTTATACTTCATATAGTAGTTCCATTCAAATACAGTCCAGTTCTTGAATTAACATTTTGTATTTCTTCCAGTTGCTGGAACCTGTCTGTCACCAGCTCTTTGAATTCTATCGCAGTGGAGAGGAGCAGTTGCTTCAATTTACGCTGCAATTTCTCCCAGAACTAATTTGGTGCTACCTTGCAGTCTCAGCCAGCAGAAATGTGCATAGCAGTGGATGCATTGAAGCTCTTCTTCTAGGGGTTTACAATTTGGTTTGTATTTAATGGAGTTAACAAAATCTTTTTTGAGAAAATCAAATATATAACCTGTGCAACTGCTTATCATTTTAATGAAGCTAGTATTTGTTTTTTCATATGTCAAATGACTCATAGCCCATTCTTCCAAATATAACTTTCTGGGGGTTGGGAGACATACAAGCATATATGTAATTATGTAACTATACCTTTATGGATTAATTGAAGGTTGAAAATCGGACCATTTCATTTCTTTTATAGCGACATCTGAAAATATCAGTGTTGCATTTTAAATTTTGTAAACTTAAAGTTCATTGCCTATAAATGATCTGTTTCTGACCTTCACAGAAAGTTTGGGAGAAAAGATTTACTCTAATATTCGCCAATTATAGTTCTATAAAATCTAGACTGTCTCCAGAGTGTACAACATTGTTTTAACATATAGCTTGCCTTACTAATAGAGTTTGTATATTAATTAGTATGGTATTCTAGATACTTAAGTTTTGTACCTTTCAAAATGGAAAAGAAATGTGAGGTCATTTTCTTCACATATTTCATATTTAAATGATTACTTCACTTAACAAATATAACTTGTTACATGAGGAAGATCAAGGATTATTAAGACACTATATCTGTATCTCAGCCATCCTGAAAATTATGTTACATATATTTTTTAAGTGGAAGGATGTACAGTTTAACTGCCGGTGTTGATGAATAATAATGGATTATCATGGTTTAAGATTTTAACTTAAAATTCCTTTCTATTCAGGTCTTTTTAAAAAAATGTTTTAGACTATTTAAATTTAGTTTGTAAATTTATGTGTAAGAAAGTATGTATTTTAATATATTTTCTTTCACTTCTATAGGAAATAGTTGACAAACAGGGACATAGCAAAGTATTGAGTTTTACAATTCCATCTTTATCCAAACCATCTGTATATCATGAAGTAAGTGACATTTTATCATAACAAGTTTATTGACCCTAAGCTTTGACATTGCCACAAGTTATAATCTAGTTATTTAGGAAAAAAAATTGATCAATTTATTAGTACCTGCAAAAGTATAAATACCCGCAAAGTATTTACTATTTCCAAATTGAGATGAGAAATCAAAATAATTGAACATCAAACTAAAATCTGCTAATAAGAGATCTATTGAAAGTATTATTTTTGAAATATTTTTCACTCCTCCTGATGGATGGCTACTTGTGTGTGTTGGCGGGGGTAGTGGGGGCAATTGTATATTTCCATGGTAGAATTTTTGAAATTAAACTAATTTTTATTTCTCATTTGTGGTTTGTTTTAAAATTAGTTATTAAATCTTTGAGCAAAAAAATTGGTAGGCAGCCTAAATGTGTTTAAGATATATGATGTTCTTCATGGTAGCTGTTTTAGTGGTACATATATATTCTAAGTATCACCTTTTCAGTAGAATAGCTTTTTTTTTTCTTTATTCAAATGTCTTTTCTCTAGCCTTCCAGCATTGGATCCATGGCTCTGACCGAGAGTGCACTATCCCAGCATGGTTTGTCAAAAGTGGTATACAGTGGACCTCATCCTCAAAGGGAGATGCTGACAGCACAGAATAGGTATACTGTGGGGATAAAAATTCTTATCTTACTCCACTAATTTTTTAAGAATATTATTTCAGTAGATTTATAAATAATGTTTAATGAGTTGTGTGTGACAATTTATTTGAATATTGAGTCATTTTATACAAGAGAAAAATAGATCTAGATTTGTCAGTGTGCCTTGCTTCAGGTGTCAGCTGGAACATTGAATTTTAAAGACAGGTTTCATATGGCTGTTACTTGGAAAGTCTTTTTTTCCTTGTAGTTTTTCATTATTGGTGTGCTTATACTGTGCAGGTCTGTTCTGTAACATTATATCTCTCCCCAAGGAGTGCCCTCTCCCCTATTATAGTTGACTTCTTAGAATTCTAAAGATTTGGTAATATTCTTTTTGTTTGTCTTTAGGTTTGAAGTGTTGACATTCCTTTTGTTGTGTTACAATGCTGCCTTAACCTATATGCCCAGTGTTTCTCTTCAGTCACTGTGTCAAATTTGTTCAAGGTAAAGTAAAATTCAAGTGTTTCTAATATTGAAATATATGAATCTATGATTGCTAGTCTAGTACATCCCTAAGTTATTTTTGTTTTGTGTAATCATTTGTTTAAAACATTAAATAAGTTAATGTAAAGCTCAGCCTACCCAACACATAGAAAGTTCCCTATAATTGATAGTCACAAAAAAACATGTGCAAAGCTCATGTCTGTAATTTCAGCACTTTGATAAGCTGAGGTGGGAGTATCGCATGAGCCCAGGAGTTTAAGACCAGCCTGGGCAACATAGCAAGACCCCTGTCTCTATAAAAAAAATTTTTAAAAAAAGATCAGCTGGGCATGGTGGTGCACGCCTGTAGTCCCAGCTACCTGGGAGGCTGAGGTGGGACAGTCACTTGAGCCCAGGAGGTTGAGAATACAGTGAGCTGTGATTGCACCACTGCACTCCAGTCTGGGTGACAGAGCAAGACCCTGTCTCAAAAACAACACAAACAAAAACAACAAAAACAAGAACATGATGAAGAATGTAAAGATGAATAACATTTAAATTGAATATTTAATCAGAAAAGGATTATAGTATATAGCTAAATGATAGAGCTGTTATGATCTTTCAAGTTTTGGCATGTGGTTGGCTTCTTTTTGTTTGTATTTATTTATATATTTTTACTGTGCTCTAATTTGGAACTAAGAAATAAGTAAGAGATACTGGTTCTTAAACTTTTCTTGTTAAAAATAAATTGAGTCAAGGAGTTATAAACTAAATTATATCCTTGAGTGTAGTATATTCACATTTTAAAAATCCTGATTTAAAACAGTAGTTAATGATACTATATATGGTTTTGGTTGAATATGACCAGAATATTAACAATGATTGTCTGTAGTTGGTGGAATTGTGGTTTATTTTAATTTTCTCCTTTGTGATTTTGTTTGTGATTTTCTAAATTTTTGGCAATGTCAATGTTCCTTTTTGAGTTAATAGTTGCAGCACACCAACATGGCACATGTATACATATGTAACAAACCTGCACATTGTGCCCATGTACCCTAGAACTTAAAGTATAATAAAAAAGAAAAAAGAAAAAAAAGCAGAAACAAAAATGACAGATTATTGCCCTCGATAATTCAAGTAAATAAGAGATATTATAGAACTAAGGAACTTGTGGAATAATTTCTATTTGAGGAATTTTTTTTTTTTTTTTTGAGAGGGAGTCTCGCTCTGTCGCCCAGGCTGGAGTGCAGTGGCCGGATCTCAGCTCACTGCAAGCTCTGCCTCCCGGGTTTATGCCATTCTCCTGCCTCAGCCTCCCAAGTAGCTGGGACTACAGGCGTCCACCACCTCGCCCGGCTAGTTTTTTGTATTTTTTAGTAGAGACGGGGTTTCACCGTGTTAGCCAGGATGGTCTCGATCTCCTGACCTCGTGATCCACCCGTCTCGGCCTCCCAAAGTGCTGGGATTACAGGCTTGAGCCACCGCGCCCGGCCTATTTGAGGAATTTATTTAGAAAATGCAACTTATGGGCTGGGTGCGGTGGCTCACGCCTGTAATCCCAGCACTTTGGGAGGCCGAGGTGGGCGGATCACGAGGTCAGGAGATCGAGACCATCCTGGCTAACACGGTGAAACCCCGTCTTTACTAAAAATACAAAAAATTAGCCGGGCGTGGCGGCGGGTCCCTGTAGTCCCAGCTCCTTGGGAGGCTGAGGCAGGAGAATGGCGTGAACCTGGGAGGCGGAGCTTGCAGGCAGCCGAGATCCTGCCGCTGCACTCCAGCCTGGGCGACTGAACGAGACTCCGTCTCAAAAAAAAAAAAAAAAAAAAAGAAGAAAATGCAACGTATCCTGAGTGTATTAGTCCATGTTCATACTGCTATGAAGAAATACCTGAGACTGGGTAATTTATAAGGGAAAAGATGTTTAATAGACTCACAGTTCTACATGCTGGGGAGCCTCACAATCATGGTGGAAAGTAAAGGAGGAACAAAGGCATGTCTTACATGGCAGCAGGCAAGAGAGCATATGCAGGAGAACTCCCCTTTATAAAGCCATCAGATCTCATGAGACTTATTCACTATCAGGAGAACAGCATGGGAAAACCTGTCCCCATGATTCAATTACCCCCGCACTGAGTCCCTCCCATGACATGTGGAGATTATGGGAGCTACAATTTAAGATGAGATTTGAGTGGGGACACAGCCAAACCATGTCACAGAGGGAGGGATCATTGAACAATACTTAGAAATGAAATGAAAACAAAATAAATAAAAAATCAGAACTTGATACTGAATAGGATAGAAAGCCATGCAGAATCAGCAGAGGAAGAGAATTCACAAGACAAAGGGCTTAGTAGAGAAGATAGAGAAGTGAAGTCTTTCAGATGTTTTCCAAATTAGAGCATAATTACATTTCCTAACCTTAAAAGATGGTACCAATGGTTCATCTCTCCCACTTACCAAGTCGTTCTAAGATGTTTTTTGCTTTAAATTGTTTAAAGGCAGAAATGTCCAGACTTTTGAATTTCACAGATCTGTAAAATCTCAAAAAAGGTGGAACAGCTGGGTTATTTACATACGTGTTACCAACTTTTTATTTTGCCAAGTCATTATATTATAAATATCTACCATCAACATTATTTAACAAAAGGGAGACTATTTTAATATCAAAAAGGTGGGGGGGGGTGTGGAAGGGAAGGAAAATAATTTATAAATTAAATTGGGATAAGTTTAGCTTTCCTGGCTTTTCATTTCACTATGGCCTAGTGAAAACTCTTGTTATCGACTAAAATGGGTATAAAGACCAACATTCAGAAATACTGATTTAAGGCGTAACAATGCAGCAATTTTCACCTCTAGAACTTAGAACACACTGCGAAGTCCAGATCCTACTCTGAAGCAGTATATTAGGTGCTAGGATCCAGGAATGCCTATATATGTATATATTTATATTTTTATGTATTATGTGTAAATGTATTTTTTGAAGCTCCATAGATGTTCTAATACAATGCCCAACCACTCTTGATGTTTCCCTGAAACTACTGATGGAAAAGTTAGAAAAGAACATGTGTCACTGATTTTTGTCCTAACTCTAATGTAGCACATTCTAATATAATTATGTTTACATTATGAGTAGAAAATTGCTAATATACCAATTTTACCTGACCAGGGAACTGAATAATTCTTCAACAGAGAATGCAAGTAAAAACTGGCTTTAAAAACAAAGAGAAACAGATTATTTTAAAACTCGCTGTAGGATTTTGGCCAAGGAAGTTTTGGTAGAAATAGATCAATCTGTGCCACAAGAGAAATTAATTTCATATAAATGTCCACCAGATTTAAAAAAAAAAAAAAAGGGTGGGGGAAAGATCTAAGTAATTTAAAAGACTTAAGCTATCTAAGTAATGCTAACTCTTAACTACAATGCCTTACATTTGAGGAACTCTATCAAATTTATCATTTCTATCATTTTTAGTTATTTATGTTTTTAAATTTTCATTTTAGATTCCCTATTAACTGTATTCTCAATGATAAAATCCAGTTATTTATTTCTCATACCTACTGGCTTTCTTAATTGTTTATCGGATATTCTAATTAGGAGGTTTTGTACATTTTTAAGATGAGTAGAAAAGAATTAGAAAACACTTTTGTTAATCAGGTTAAGCCTAGTTCATATCTATGGAAAGAAAATTGGTTACAGAACTGTGGTGTAAGTAAGTTAGAAAACGGTTATACCAGTTAAAGTATAAGAGCTTCTTAATGATCTTAGCACTAATGCTGGTTTTCCTGAAGATAAAAGTGATCCCACTATTATATGGGCCATCAAATCCTGTTTGCCATGTGATAGTTGTTTTAGATTGCTGCTGAATTTGGTTGATGATTATACCAAAATGATTGGGTCATCTAGGAGGAAGGATACATAAATACAACCAGAAAAAATTCATGGGGTATATGAACTAGAATCAGTGACAAATGTGTTTCATTCTTTTTTTATCTTCTGATTGTAATTAGTTATGAAAATAATTAAAACAATCTTGAACACTTCCCACCCTCCACCTATGCTAACATAAATTCATTCTACTGAGCAAAAATCTGTTTAGTTACTATAAGCTTTGCCTTCGTGATTCAGATTGATTGATGGCCAGCTTGATAGCCTCTTTTCCTCCTACATATTGTGTGTGAACAACTTGAAGAAGAGATCCGACAGCAAGCAAGAGCTAAACTGAATAAGCTATAGTCAAGAAGCTTTTGTTCTCTGCTGGTACTAAACATATATGGCCCTATGAAAAGAAATATACTTACCAAAGCTACGAATAAGTTTTGATAGTATATATCAGAGTCCTCTAACTTTGAGGAAATGATTTCTTCCTGTTGGATATTTAATGTAAGGCTGTTTAACAAATGGCTTATCTTCTTTTTTGATGTGGAATATAAATATTAAGAATGAAACTATGCTCAGCTACTAAGTTGAATTCTCTCCCATTGTCTAAGGGACAGCTCTGATTTTGTTTAGCTAGTGAGTCATCTAACTGACGAACCTGGATGTGGATAGCTGTGAGTTCCTGATCAGTGTATTTGTTTCTGTGTACCTGTAATGAATCCCTGCCTCTCTGCTCACTTCTAGGTCAATTTTTCTGACCACCTGAATAGATTGTTTTCTGTCAATTAAGGGCACCTTTGTTATGAGTAAGCCATTTTGCTCCTGACTAATAAAATTTATATAAATATAAAGCACTTAATGCAGCATCAGCCACTTTGTTATCATCTAGTAAATGACAGCTGGCATATTATTGTACTCCATCAGTGAGCACACACATTCACTATGGATGCATATAAGGCATTGCTTTTTTTTTTTTCCTCACCTGTTTGCTATGACTGTATCAACAATTCTAGAGCATATCTGATATTAGGTCATTTCTAGTTGAAAGAACCTATGGCAAATTTTTCAATTGCTTGTTATTTTGTTTGGAAACTAGTTTTTACTAATATCTAAATTTTGCCCATCCTTCACAACCCAACTAAAATAATCTTTCCTCCAACCATGTGAGCATGATTTTTGTGTGTGATCTTCACTTGAGAAACATGACAGGAGATGCAGACTTTATTAAGCTCTTAATTTCAAAGAGCAGAACAAGCAGGACAGAAAAGTGCTCGTTACTAATCAGGCAATTCTTCCACTTTCTCTTTTCTCCTTTCCCCTTTTTCTATTCTCCTGGACTTTTCCTCTCCACTTTTCTCTGCCCCTCTTTTTTTGAGATGGGGTCTTGCTCTGTTGCCCAGGCTGGAGTGTAGCGGCACAATCTCTGCTCACTGTAACCCCACCTCCCAGGCTCAAGCAATTCTTGTGCCTCAGCGTCCTGAGTAGCTGGGACTACAGGCAAATGCCACCATGCCCAGCTAATTGTTTGTATTTTTAGTAGAGACGAGGTTTCGCCATGTTGCCCAGGCGGGTCTCAAACTCCTGAGCTCAGGCAATACGCGGGCCTCAGACTCCCAAAATGTTTACAGGCATGAACCACCACACCCGGCCTGTTTCGCCTTTTCAGCCAAGTTTCTACTCACTAGCCTGATGATCTGAAGATCCATCTGATAATAATGTTATGTTATATATAATATTATAATTATTTATTTATAATATATTTATATATTATATATAAATATATATATCTGATAATAATAACCTTTCTTTTCTACTTTCGGTTCTGGTCTATCATGAATAAATAAACTCACTGGAATGGGTCTTCCAAATCATTGTATGGTTTGTAACTGAGGCTATGTTAACAATCTCAAAAGTTTTTTTTAATTCTAAGAATGAAACACATATCTCTCACCAGAGAATGAGAATCACAGCAAGAGTTTTTCTCACTTACAAATTGATGCCAAGAACTTCTCCAAGAAATATATTGACCAAATACACCTTCCAGAAGGGATTTTATTTTCGCATGCCTTGTGAATTTGGCAGAGTAAACTTAATACAGACATGGCTGTTATGGCACTCAGCTGCTCTTTTGTAAGGACATATCCTTATGTTTGGATTTGTGAAGGGAAATCAAAGAACTTCAGGACATAGCCCTGATGAACAGAGGAACCAGGAATTCATGTGGCATATAGCTTTATTGCTTTGTTTTGTTTGGCATTTTAAGTTCACTAAAGGGTATATGGGCAAACAATATCCTTGAAGATAGGGATCAGAAAAAAACTTAATTCAGAGAATTCTTAAGTACCAAAATAAAGGAGTAGAGAAAAGAGATGCCATTACCAGTTAATGATGCAGAGGGATAGGACCAGACTATTTTGGGTCTCAGCTCAAATGGTACTTCGTTGGAGAGGCTTTCCATGACCATCATTCCCAAAGTAGAACTTTCCTGCCCTAGTTTATTTCCTTGTAGCACTCATAACACTATAATTACCTTGTTTGTTCTTTTGATACAGCATGTCAACTGCTAGAAACTTCATGAGGTCAGGAACTTTGTTTTGATCACTGCTGTATCACAAGAGCTTAGAAGTGCCTGGCATATGATAGAACCTCAATAACTGTTGAATGAATGAATGATAGATGAGCTCTTCAGCTCAGATTTATAATTTGATAAGTAGAGTTAGGATTAAAGGAAATAATTGGGTTTTTACTTTTAAAAAATCTTTCATTGGTAAATAAAATCACCAGTTTTAGTTTTCTTAATTATAAAACATTAACCATTTGCATTTCTGAATAAATGTTTAATTTCAGCCTCTAATAAAATGACCACTTATTTCTTCACAAGTAGCTAGTATAGAAAATGAGAGAACCTGGAATTTTATTTCCTTTGTATATCTTTCACGTGTGGTGTTGGTATTTGAGAGAACTGTCTCTGTAATTCTTACATAAAGTAAATTTAAAAGATGAGTGACCATCCTAGAGCCATGCAAATATTTTTTAAAAGTTGTATAGTAACAACAATAATTTATCTATGTTCTGAACCCTATACTATTTCCTTCCTGATTCCTAAACCTGTATATTCAATCCAGGAACTATCTCTGTCAACATGTCCCATAGATACCTTGTAAATTTTAGGACTCTTCCTGTGGCAGCCAACTGATATCTACATCAAACTAAATTATACCAAAGGGGCTGGATGCAGTGACTCACCCCCTGTAATCCTAGAACTTTGGGAGGCCAAGGAGGGTGGATCACTTGAGGTCAGGAGTTTGAGACCAGCCTGGCCAACATGGCAAAACCCCGCCTCTACTAAAAATACAAAAATTAGCCAGATGTAGTGGTGGGCGCCTGTAATCCCTTCTACATGGAGGCTGAGGCAGGAGAAGCGCTTGAACCTGGGATGTGGAGGTGGCAGTGAGCTGAGGTCATTGTGCCACTGCCCTCCAGCCTGGACAACAGAGTGAGACTCCATCTCAAAACAAAACAAAACGAAAAAACAGATATTTGAACCTAGGAAGAGCAGTCATGGAATTGGCCTCAGGATGGCCAGACGGTGGCTCACACAACCTCCACCTCCCGGGTTCAAGCGATTCTCCTGCCTCAGCCTCCTGAGTAGCTGGGATTACAGGTGTATGCCACCATGCTGGGCCAATTTTTGTATTTTTAGTAGAAATGGGGTTTCGACATGTTGGCCAGGATGGTCTTGAACACCTGACCTTGTGATCTATCCGCCTTGGCCTCGCAAAAGTGCTAAGATTATAGGCGTGAGCCACTGTGCCAGGCCCTTACATTGTCTACTTTTAGTGACCTCAGTAGAAAGAGCTTCTTCCAGTTTCAGTATTAAAAACATCCAGCAAAGGGTGTGCCAGCCTGAGACTTCTACATACCCCTTTGGGGCCATGTTGAGTAATATAATTGGAAGAGTACTCTATCAGGTTAAATATTGCTTTGGTTGTATTAACACAGACAAACAATGATAACTTAAATAAAGTAGATATTTATTTCTCTCTCACATAAAAGTCCAAGCTGGTAGGTGGTCTAAAAGGTAGATTGCTTGCATGTTTCCAGTGTGTTCAAGTTCCTTCTGTCTTGGGATTCTGCCATTCCCTATGATATTTCTCTTGTTGGTATGGTCTCAGATCACCACTATGACATCTGCTTTCTATCCTGCAAGCAGGGAGAAAGGGAGTCAAAGGCATGTAGCTGCTTTTTAGGGGTATGAGATAGAAGATTTTTAAGGGGTGTGACCTAGAAGTTTCACCTCTTTGGTTAATATACCATTGTCTAGAACTTAGTCACATGATCACATCTAAATGCAAGGAAAACTAGAAAATGTAGTCTCTAGTGGAGCGGCTGCCGTTCCTAGCTAAAATTGCTGGGGGAAAGGAAGGGAGTGTGACTTATATGTTTGTATTGTTAAAAATAGATATGGAGGTAGCGACCTCTGTAATAGATAGTTTCATTAGCAGCCTCACCATAATCATGTGATTATTCTTGATTATATAGGGAAAGACTAGTTCCTAAAGGGAAGAGGGGTGGCAGTGCTTTTAATAGAAGATAGGGATGGTGGCATGGCAGATAGGGATGGTGGCATGGCAGGCAAAATTGATACTATGTCACGCTACCTAAAAACCAACATATCTGAAACAGTATATTCCCGTATTCCTATTTGTTCTAACTCAGTTAATGATACCATCATGTGGCCAGCTATTCAAACTAAATGTGGAAATAATTATCTACTCTTCTTATTTCTTTGGTCTTACCTTCTTTATACTTCCTAGATATGACTGCAAACCTACCCTTCCTCCTTCTACCCACCATTTTGTCTTGTCTTCAGTCCTCCTTCATCTCACTACTGGGATCCCCATCCCACCCACATCCAGTTTCAGTGAACTCTTCCAATATAGCCAGAGTGATGTTATCAGAAGACCAATCTGATTTTGGTACTCCTTTGCTTAAAACAAAACAAAACAAAACAAAAAAATCTTTAGTTGCTTACCAGTGTCTACGTGGTAAAACCTAGCAGGTTATAAGATACTTATGATCTGGCTACATGATGTGATGAGCTTCTCTAGTATTTCCTAGTGTCCTAGCCCTCCATCCTGCTAAAATGTCCACAGTCTCCTCAATGTCATGCTGTTTCTTCCCACCTCTGCCTTTGAACTTTCCTATGTTTTCCACTTGGAAAAATATCACTTTTTCTTCAAGACTCAATTCAAAGGAATCTCTTTTCTGAGAAGTCCTCTCTGACTCTCCACTTCTTCCACCTGAGTTTACCATTCTCTCCTTTACCAGCTCTTGAACATGTTCATTGAAAATATTTGCTTACTACATAGTCTCCATGATTAGATTGTGAGTCCCTGTGGGAGCTACATCCATCATCTGTATCTCTAGGGTCTGACACAATATCAGTCTTTAATTAATATTTACGGAATGAATAAATGAGTTAATTAAAAATTTCTTTCATCCATTGGTTCTCTAATATTTACAACCATACAACCATCCCTAGCATAAAAATGTAAGGTGTAAGAAAGTAAAATTTTTTGTTTGCTTCTTTAGTTAATAAGAGTAAGAGGAGTCTCTATTCTAGTTTGGGCATACATTTTTGTAAATTCAAACAAAACTTGAGTTTGTTTTATTTCACATGCAGCTAATTTTTCTATTTCCCTGCTTACTTTTTACTCTTGGTTCTAAAAAGTTCTGGGATCCTCTGATATTAAATGCATTTATGTGGATCTTTTAAAGTTGTCTGAATTAATAACATTCTTGGGGAATATTTTTGAAATGGTCTGTGGCATACTCAGACATTTTAAAGTGAAGGTTTAGATTCATTGAGTAGAGAGAATAACTTTAGTTAGTTACTCTAACTCTAGTTAAAGTAGAGAAAAGTTCTAGGTAGTGAGTGCAGGGGAAGAGTAAGTAAATAATTACAATCTATTGGCTAGCACTATATTAAGTGAAGCTCATATTATATCAAGCATAGAATATTATATGAAAGCATTTATTTTCTAGTAAATTTGTTTATGAAAAATAAAAATGTACTGTTTATTTTAGAAACAGTGCATGCTGACCAACATGGTGAAACCCCATCTCTACTAAATACAAAAAAAATCAGATGGGCATGGTGGCGCAGGCCTGTAGTCCCAGATACTTGGGAGGCTGAGTCAGGAGAATTGCTTGAACCTGGTAGGCAGAGGTGGCAGTGAACCAAGATCATGTCACTGTACTCCAGCCTGGGCAACAAGAGGGAAACTCCATCTCAAAAACAAAAACGAAAAACAAACAAACAATAAAACAGTGCATGTTGGTCAGAAAGTTCAAAAAATACATGTAAATATAAAGAAGAAAACAGATCTATAATCCCACAGATCAGAGATAACTATGACTTTTTAATGTTCTTTTTGCAGTGACACACGCTATACACCTATTTGTTTATTGCAAAATGGGATTATGCTGCATCTGTTGTTTTGGACAGTTTTTTCCCTGTCATTTAAATAGATTTTCAAAACATTATGTTTAATTTCTATAGTATTCTCTGAATGATTTATATAATTGGTCTCCTGTGTTGGACTTTTAGGTTGCTTCCTTTTCATTATAATAAATGCTCCTTAACTTTGGTACTCCTTAAATATTCCTCACTATAATACATATTTCTGGAGCTGAGTGTGATACTTGTAATCTCAGCAACTGGGAGGCTGACATGGGAGGATCATTTGAGATCAGGAGTTCAAGACCAGCCTGACAACATAGCAAGACCCCATCTCAAAAAAAATATTTTTTAAAGCAGCTAGGTGTGGTGACATGCACCTATACTCGGGAGGCTGAGATGGGAGGATTGCTGGAACCCAGGAGTTCAAGGCTGCAGTGAGCCGTGATCATGCCACTACACTCCAGCCTAGGCACACAGCAAGACCTTGACTCTAAAAAACTAATAATAATAATAAATAAATATTTCTTTGCTTTTTATTTTTAGTTTCCATGTCTTTTTTTTATTTTTTAATTTTTTGTACTTTAAGTTCTGGGATACATGTGCTGAACGTGCAGGTTTGTTACATAGGTATACATGTGCCATGATATAAATATTTATTTACATGTCATTTTGTTTATGGTAGTTTCTTGAAAAAAAAATGGTAAAATCTATTGATCTTTCTTTAGGGTTCTACCTTTGGTGTCATGTTTAGATAGCGTGCAAAGAGTATGTATCTATTTGCCTATGTTTTATGTCCATTGTGATTTTTAAACATTAAGAGTTATCTATCTGAAGTTTATTATGGTATACTGTATGAGGTTTGAGTCTAATTTATAGATTTTTATTGGATCCTACAGTTTGTGTCAAGAACTTTATCAGGAATTGTGGATCATACCACACATCTATTTATGACAGTGCCAAGTTTCTTTTTCTTTCTTTCTTTTTTTTTTTTTTTTTTTTTTGAGGTGGAATCTCACTCTGTCACCCATGCTAGAGTGCAGTGGCTCGATCTTGGCTCATTGCAACCTCCACCTCCCAGGTTCAAGTGATTGTGCTGCCTCAGCCCCCTAGTAGCTGGTACTACAGGCACATGCCACCACGCCCGGCTAATATTTTGTATTTTTACTAGAAATGGGGTTTTACCATATTGGCCAGGCTGGTCTCAAACTCCTGGCCTAGGTGATCCACCTGCCTTGGCCTCCCAAAGTGTTGAGATTACAGGCGTGAGCCACTGAGCCTGGACCGTGCCAAGTTTCATATAATAGGTTTAGCGGTACCCAAAAATCATTGATAATTGATTGACCAAAATTACTGAACTAACCAGTGAGTGAATCTGGTTCACTTACTCTATGTATCTACATACCTCAACTTTATATGTTTTTTCCTGGTATAACTTACTCAGGAATATATTACAGACAAATGTTCTGTTTGGAAAGATTCTTTGTTTCATAAATATTAGGTTTGTTATGAAAGTGTACCTAGTACATTGTTGGCTTATAAATGTTAAAATAACTTACCTAAATTTTTACCAATTTTACAAATACATTTATTTTGGTTTTTCTAGAATCTGTGTTTGTGGATATCCTCGACAACATGTAAGAAAATACAAAGGTATAAGTAGCAGGATACCAGTGTCTTCAGGATTCATGGTGCAAATGTTAACAGGGATTTATTTTGCCTTGTAAGTATCTCATCATATGCAAAGTAAACCTTTAATTTCTTTGGAAAATTATAGTCTGTTAATCTATTGTCACTATATTATAATGTCAATAGATAAGTAATTTACATACTTTTTGTGAAAGAATATGAATGAATATCTTAAATAGTTTTATTTAAGGAAGATATTCATTCAAATTCTTTATTTTATTAAATAGTTTTAATACTTTAAAACTATTACCTTAGTTTGAAACATATCTTTTAAAGTTCTGATGAATTTTTAACCAACTAAAACACTTTATCATCTTTCTTAAATTCAAGGATGGAATGAAAATTAGTAACACTTAAATATATTCATAGTCTCTTTCTTCATTTTTTTTTTTGCTATAATTTCCAAATAGCTTTTTTTCCTCAAGAAATATCTTTTCCCATTGCCAGAAACTTTAGCTCTTAAAAAACATTTCAGAGCCTCTTTGATTAGAAATAGTTTATTATTAGCTTTCTATTAGTTTCTAGTATTGGTGCTCAGTCTCAGTCTTACCTAATGACTTGGGTACTAGTATTTTTCTTTGAACCCTATCCTTTACTTTATAATTCTCTTATTATACATGTCTCATTTACTTTGCATTATAGTTACTTGATACTTTTAATTTTCTCTAGTAGAGTATAAACTTTTTGAAGGCAAAATTTATAAACTTCGTAAAGGCAGAATTTATCGTCTCTGGGCCCAATCTGGCCTCATGCCTGTTTTTGTCAAGTTTTTGCAACACAGTCATGCTTGTTTGTTTATGTATTGTCTATGGCTGCTTTTGTGTTGCAATGGCAGAGTTGAATAGTTGAGACTGTATGGCTGACAGGCCTAAAATACTTGTTGTCTGGCCCATTAAGAAAAATTTTCTGACCCCTGTGTTAGACCATTAATATTGTCCCACAGTTCTTGGATGCTCTGATCTACTTTATTTTATCTTTTTTCTTTGTGTTTCAGTTTGAGTAGTTTCTGTTGGATATATCTTCATGTTTACTGATTTTTTTCCTTGACTAGGTCAAGTCTAGAAAGGAGACCACTGAAGGCATTCTTCATCTCTGTTACTGTGTTTTATTTCTAACCATTTCATTAGACTCTTTCTTGTAGTTCCCATCTCTTTGCTGAAATCTTCATTTGTTCATGCATGTTGTCCATCTTTTCCACTAAAGCCTTTAGTATATTAGTCATAGTTAAATAAATTTCCCAAATAACTTCAACATTTAGGTCATCTATGAATTTAGTTCTACTGCTTGCTTTATCTCTTGATAGAGTTGGTCTTGTTTGTTTTGGTTTTTGTGTGCCTTGTAATTTTTGATTGTTCATGATTTTGTTCAGTGGTAGGACAGTAGAGACTGAGGTAAATATTATTTATGACAGGAAATGGGCATGCCTCTTCTAGGCTGCTAGTGGAATTATTATAGGCAGAAGTGAACTAGGATTGGATTTTATTGTTATGGTTACCCTCAGGGCACCATCTACTTCAAATTCCTCTAGTGCTACCTGGTACTTAGGTGGAGAGCTGGATTGCTGGAGGGTTTTTGTTAATACTCCTGCTTCCTCCTCAGCTTTCAGCATTCCCTGTATGCCTCCACTGCAGATAGATTTCTCTCCATGTTCTCACCCCTTCCTCCAGCAATAGAGTTCTGTTGCTTGGTTCTGGGTGTGCAGTAGCCTGATGGTGGTTGGGGTGGTGGCTTGGAGGGGAGCACGTGGAAATGGGGGAGGTAATGTTCTCTGTTGTCCTAGTCCAGCCTCAGTTTTAGGCTGATCCCATGTCCCTGCATCTCAGGGATGGGAGTTTCTCAGTGGTCCTGCCCCTTCTTCAGTGATGATACCTCTACTTATCTCTCTACTTGCTGCTCTTTCCCCAAAGGCTTTAACATTTTTGTTCCATGTGATAAAGGCATCTGGCTGGGTCTTTGTACTTTTCTCACGGAGAGGTTACTCTTTTCCTTCAGGCCTATACCATCAAGGGCAGTTTTCTCTGACCTGTCCTTTTTCTAGTTTTTCTTGTGAGTGCCTAAAGGAGATTTATGGAGAAGAGCCTGTGGTGGATACAAGCTGCCACTCGTATGTGCTTTTGGAGATCCTGTACTCTCCTGCTAGCCCATGAGGTACCTTTTAGCAATTTGGCTTCTAGGAATTTGTTAAGAAGATTAGCTAAATGTTTCCTACCTGCTTGTATTGTGGCCCATCTCTCCTTAGAGGCACCTATCTCTCCTTGGGGTTCCGGCTACGTGGATGCCCCTGTGACCTCGGCTCTTTGATGGATTCATGAGAATTTATAATTTTATAGATTATCTGGCTTTATCTTGTTTTTATGGTGGGAGTAATATTCTTGCCAGTTTTTAGGCCTCGCTTGCACTCTTAATGTAGTGTATACCTCTTTATTTTGTTGTCAGTTGATCAAGCCACTATATCTCTGTTCATTTTTGTAATTTAGCTGATTTTTAGGAAGGGTTTGGCATATCTTTGAAAATTATGCATACACACACACACACACACACATACACTCACACACACATGCACACATACTTTTTCCCTCATGTTGCTCTGCTATTTGCAACATGTAGCAAATACACATCTAAGTGACTATCAAAATGCAAAGAAATAACTACTCAGGCCACATTAGTTGTATATTCTCATTAAAAACTGTGGGAGTTACAGAGTAATTTGGCCATAAAGTGTTCTGAACATTATTCTAAGGTATATAATTTATTATTCCCTGATTTGCTTTGAAAGTATAAAATGCTTTGAAATTGCCTTAGCTTTTTTTATTTCTGTTCTATAAATAGTCATGTTCTTTAGAGAAGAAATGTAGATCTATAAAATTTTCTTTGCTATTAATAGGCATTTAGATGCAATTCGAAGGAATTCAAAGATTTAAAAATACATTTTTAAGAGGAGTAGAATGTTAAGCAATGTGCTAATATGATCTTTTATTTTCTTCAGTAAAGATAATTTCTCATTGTATTCTGTTCAGTTAAAAATAATTATAATTTCTTTGTTTAATTCATCTAATTTTATAGTTATAATGGAGAATGGGATCTCGCTCAAAAAGCACTGGATGATATTATATACAGAGCCCAGCTAGAATTATATCCAGAGCCATTGCTGGTAGGTGCCTGACTTATTTATGTAAATTTTATAATTTAAGATTTCTCAATTTAGAACTATAAATTGAGAGAGCCATTCATAGTTCATTAATATGTCATTAATACTCAGTGTATTCATGCTCTTGTTATATATACATGGAAGTTTTATAACTTAGAAAAGTAACAAATAAATTTTTTAAAAAATTTTCTTTGAGACAGAATTTTGCTCTTGTTGCCCAGGCTGGAGTGCAATGGCATGATCTCGGCTCACCACATCCTCCACCTCCCAGGTTCAAGCAATTTTCCTGCCTCAGCTTCCCAAGTAGCTGGGATTACAGGCACACGCCACCATGCCCAGCTAATTTTTTGTATTTTTAGTTGAGACGGGATTTATTCATGTTGGTCAGGCTGATCTTAAACTCCCGACCTCAGGTGATCAGCCTGCCTTGGCCTCCCAAAGTGCTGGCATTACAGGTGTGAGCCACTGCACCCGGCCAAAATAAAAATTTTTATTAGACCGACTTCCTAGACACCTAACAGACTTTTTAACTTATAAGAATTGTTCTCCTTAACATACTTTAGCTGCATTTATTAATCAACATTAGGCATTTGGAAATCTAATTGAATATTTTGAAATTTTTAACTTTATCATTTACATATTTTTTAAACCATGGATTTCCCCCTGAGCCTCCTATTCTTATCTTAGAGGATTTCTGTATCATCTTTTAAAATGCTTGGGAAGAGCATCTTTGTATAAGCCTGTTTAGCATCATGTTTTATCTAAGGGTAAGGTAATACATCTGCTCATGTTGATCTTAAACTATATTTTTTCTTCTTAGGTTGCTAATGCAATAAAGGCTTCATTGCCTCATGGTCCCATGAAATCTAATAAGGAAGGTACAAGGTGTATTCAAGTTGAAATCACACCAACTTCCTCTAGAATATCAAGAAATGCAGTAACCAGCATGTCAATAAGGGGTCATAGGTGGAAAAGACATGGTAAGAAATACGTAACTCTTCAAGTCAAACCATTGTTGATTTCTTTACATTTTTCGCTGTACTTATGGTGCTATAACTTCTAACTTCAGTAAATAGTAGTCTGGAAGAAAGAGCTGTGGAGTTGCCCTTAACTCCTAATTTATTATCTAGGAGCAATAGGCAATAAGAAAAATGGAGCCCCTTATGTTACACATATGAATGAAAATTTATTTAAAAATCGTATTCATTTTTAAATTGTTATTTCAGTAGGACAATAAGGAAAATGCATTTTAAAATTACTCATACATTTTGGGCTTGTATTCAAAAGTATTTGCAAATATTCCTTAATTAATATTTCTGATTTCTCAATTAACTCTTAAGCAAGTGAATTTACATATTGAAGTAGAACAACTAATAGGGACTTTAAACACTTTGTCTGGACTTTCTGGTAAAGAATGCCATAGTATTGATGCAACACTAGTTATTTGTATTTTCTTGAAGTTAATTTTCTTCCAAGATTCTGTGTATGTGTGTGTGTGTATATATATATCCCTTCTTGTCTGCTTCATTTTATTATTTTAAAATTTTACTGGAAGTCAGTTTCATTCATTATGGCTTTTTCAATGCTTTCCCATTTCCCTCCCTTGTCTTTTAATTTATTATTCTTTATTTAATTTCGTATTCTTTTTATAACTTCCCTCCTATCTAGACGTTATTGTAGTGTCAACAACCAGTCTAAGAAGGAAATTATCACCTTCCTCAGAAGGTAACCATGGTGGGAAGCACAAAGCTACTTCTTTACCCTAAGCAAACATCTATATTAGAAGTAAAACAAAATCCATTCTCTGTTTTCTTCTTCCTGTAAACTGAGGTGAAAATAGTAGTTCCTTTTGGTATATTTAGTTCCGGTTGTGTTGTGGTTTCTATAGAGAAAATGGGAAAGGAGGAGAAGAATGGAGCTATTTATGGTAAACTAGAAAGTTGATGATGAGAACAGTTGCCATTGTTTTCACTTAAAGAATCTAGGTGATTGTATGTCAGAAAAGAATAATGATTATCCAGCTTACCTAGTGATCATTTTTGGTGTTTTTAAAGTGTGGCAATTCTTGAAAGTTCCATAGGAAAGCATAAAAGAGGTGGTGATGTCTGCCAATAGCAAGGCACATTATGCCACCATTTAAAACATACAGTCTAAACATACTTCAGCTTCCTCAGTGAAAATTATGCTACTGAATGGGTCTAGATTACAGGTAGAAAGTCATCTAATTAGATATGGTTTACCCTGAGATTGGTTTTTCTGTTTTGGCATTAATGTGTGAAAACAGGCATGGAGGCAAGGAAGCAGATCATAGTGGTTACTGTGGCTATAAGTGCTCCCGAGCTACTGCTACAGGAAGCACAAGAATGAATTTTAATTTCTTTTCCACTTTCCTTCTTGCTATTTAGGTAGACATATTGGGAATTAGGGAGAGAAATGCAGGTCCTGCAGTTAAAAATGTGAAATATTGATGCTCCCTTGTATTTGTGCATGTGCGTGTGTATGAGAGAGAGTACGTGTGCATGTCCAGGCATACATTTAAACAAGGAGGTTTGTACCCTGCAATAAAATGGAAGCCATTTCCCAGAAATGTTTTATAGGAAAAAAATTACAAAACAAGAGAAAAGACTGCTTGAATGTATTGTATCTAGCAGATTCTTACATATCTTCCAGATTCCATTTTGGCTGCCACTTGAGGGGTTAGCACTCTGTCTTAGGATTTTACCTTCGTTAAAGTAGTATTCTTATCACCTGTCCCCCTTCACAATTCTAACACTTGGGAAACTCCTGAATTATAACAATAAAATCACAGATGAGAATATAGAAGTGAACGAACTATAAAAAGTAAGTCACATGCGTGGAACAGATACAGAATACAACTTAGCCTTGTTCATCACTCTTCTTTAGTGTGAATTTCTTTTATCCAGTGGACTCTAAAATACTCCTAAGTCCTTCTTATTTGCCTCTACAGGTAGGTTGCAGTCTTCTCCTTTTTTAGGGTAGTCTTGGCTTTCCCTTTTAGAGCAGTAAAGTTACTGTGTTCGGCTGAATTTAAAAGGTTTCTATTTTCCATCCTCATGGTCCTGCTTCCTACTTCTAGGCTCTCTAACAGGCACTGGCTTCCTGTGGGGAAAGTAGATACCTTTGCTGTACTTCTTAGATATATAGACAATTCTCAAATTATAAATAGATTATTAAATTTAATTTTGTTTATATATAAATTACAAATTTCTCAAATTATAGATTTTTAAATTTAATTGTATTAATATATAAATTCTATTGTTGATATTTATATATAAATCAAAACAAAATTTGTTTATACATTTCTTTAGAAACGATATTAAAGGGCTTGTAGATCCCAGGGTGAGCCACAGCAGCCTTTTTATCTCATAATGTTTCTGAAACATAGGACTATAGAATGTAAGTTCAGTTCATGGCTGTGTGAAAATACATTTAGAGTTTCTATATTTAATGGAACTCTAAATGTGTTTCCCATTCTACCCACTCATATCCCTACTATTCTCTCACCACACCAACTCTCACAGTAGGACGAATTTCTTCCCAAACCCTCACCTGTATCTATCATACAGTAGAAACAAAGAATATCCCACCCTAAGCCAGTGGTCATGAGGGTTGGGAAAGGAGAAGGGACAAGAACCATGAACTTTAAGAAATATTGTTTTTTTTTCTCTTTCTCCTTGCCTCTTTCTTTGTTTTCCTAGTTTTTGGAAAGCAGAAAGCAATTGGCCCTTTTTTTCTTTTTTCTGTTGGAGCTCTTCCCTTTTTCTTTTACTTATTTGTCTTTATTTATTATTGCATTTCCCCTAATTTCTTCTCTTTCTATCTTTTCTGGATAGATGAGGGAAAGGAGTGAATGAGGTTTTCTCATGGAAAGAGCCAAGTAAAACTTTGCTTTTTGCTTTTTTTTCTTTTCCATCTCCCTTTACCATGAAAGAATATACGTAATTAAGCCATGTGAATGTACTGGTGTGTTTGCATATCTGAGTCCCCAAAAATTATTACACAGCCAGCAAATACATTAAATTAGAGCAATTAGTGGACATTTATTCTCCTTTATTATCAGTAACAGAAGAATCTTTCCATTTTCTTTACAGCCCAGTCTCACACTGTAGTGTTTTTAAAATGAATTTTGAAAAGTTTTAATTATTTACATTTTAAAATATTTTAAAGCTATTCTAGAATGTATTTTAGGATTCTCTAATGCTTCATAGATCTACCATTTTTTTCTTAAGGTTAAGAATTATTCACAACATATTTTAATGGAAAGTATTATAATGGAAGTTTAAAAATTACTTTATCCTTAACATTTCTACACATTTCAGAATATGCATCCTTAGCCATGGTTTTGTTGTTGTTGTCAACCCAGGTTTCTAGAATTGCATTTTGACCAGTCCTGTTATTTGCTTGGCTCTGTTTTTTATTTTTATTTTTTTAGTTAACTTTATTTTTTAGAGCAGTTTTAGGTTAACAGCCAAACTGAGCGGAAAATAAGAGAGTTCTTAAATACCTCATGACCCCACATTCATAGCCTCCCCCAGTATATCAACATCCCGCACCAGAGTGGTACATTTGTAAGGACCTGTAATTTAAGTTTTGAGCAGACAGTGCATCCTCATGTCAACTAAATAGGATGATTTTTAAAGAAAGATTGGTTTCAACTGAGGTATTATTTTGGAGAGATCTGTTTGACAACTAATGGTGTATTTGCTTGATTTGCCCCACTTTTCAGTTTAAGTTAAACCATTGTATGGACATGGCTTAACTTAATGTGTTTTTCAAATTTTTTAAACTTTGTGTTTAAATCTTTGAGAAAATTCTAATGACTTTATCATTTTATGTCAATAAATATGTTTGGGAAATAAAATTACAATGTAGAATTGCTGCTTTTGACTTCTAAGGAACATAATTTCAGAATTAAAAGCTTTACGTATTGCTTATTCTTTTATGCATATTGTATTTAATTTAGTCTACAGATGGCGAATAATTCAAGGCAAAGGTGTATTTTTTTCAAACTGATTTTCAAGTCACCTACAAATTGAGGGCTATCTAGAAGTCATAATTTGAAAGTAAAACACAGCTGGAGAAAGATAATAATAAAATAAACTTTAAAAAGCATTCAATGAGTTTAGAGAAGACTGAATAGATTATGACCATAATAAAAGTCAAAATGAAAATTCCAGTAAGAAAAATGAGATAAAATTTAGTAAAATAATTCATTAATTTTTCAAGTTAATAATTAAAATTCAATTTTGCTTAAATATTTCCTTTAAAAAATAAAAAAGTTAAAGGAAAATAGAAAGTATTTCTTTATAATTATGCTTTAATTCTATAGTCATTCTTAAATGTTGTTTCCAAAGATACCTTTATCATCTACCATTTCAGCTATTTTAAAAAGCTCCTTTTCTTAAGTCCCTGAAAAGTTCTCTTTTCACTCCAGTATTCCACTCCAGTATTCTAGTGTACAGTTTATACTTGTTTATTTCCTTGCGTTTTTCCATTCCTTCCTCCTCTTCTTTTTTTTTTTTTTTTTGAGAGAGAGTCTCGCTCTGTCCCCCAGGCTGGAATGCAGTGGTCGGATCTCAGCTCACTGCAAGCTCCGCCTCCCGGGTTTACGCCATTCTCCTGCCTCAGCCTCCCAAGTAGCTGGGACTACAGGCGCCCGCCCCCTCGCCCGGCTAGTTTTATGTATTTTTAGTAGAGACGGGGTTTCACCGTGTTAGCCAGAATGGTCTCGATCTCCTGACCTTGTGATCCGCCCGTCTCGGCCTCCGAAAGTGCTGGGATTACAGGCTTGAGCTACCGCGCCCGGCCTCCTTCCTCCTTTTCTAGAGCAAATCTAATTGCTATTTTCTCTCTGTTCACCACAGCTAACTACTACCATGATTACTCATTCTTCTTCCACTTTTTAAGAAATTACCTATTCTTGGAACAATGTAAGAGATTTCCTCCTTTCTTTCAAAATAGTTATTGTAATACCAGTCATTTGTTCTCTAAAAGTTCCCTAATTAAGTTATAGTTACAAATAATGAGTGCTTATAATTTTTGCCAACTATCAAAAGGCTTATCCAGTGAAATCTCGATTTTTTTTTATTGCTGCCCATCATTCTTCCCACTTGCGCCTTTGTGAGATAATGAGACAAGTGAAAACATTTGGTATACTTTAAAGCACTACATAAAGGTAGATTATTAATTAAGAACAGTTTCATTTGTTTTACTAGCTACACAATAAGTATATTTTTAATAAGTTTTTATTAGCTAGTTTGCTATTCAAATTGTCCTGTGATTCTTTAGTACTTTCCCAAAATTCTAAGTTTTTGAAATTTGTAATTTGGATTTTCTCAATTTGAGTTAAACTTGTTTAGTTTGAGTATAGCATCAAACACAAAAGTACACATGTTATGTAATAGTAACAATTACTTTAAAGATTTTTTGTGTGTTCTGTGGTATTGGAGTACAGTACTCTAACTTTATTATCTAATGTGTATGTCACTGTTACAGTAAGGATTTTTAAAATGTTATTGTTTCAATCCCAAGTTAACATAAAAATAGAAGTTACATAGACCAAATTTATGTTTCTTATTTATGTACAGTTATAACTGTTTGCAACTAGTAGGTATCAGTAATAAAAGGAATGTTTATAAACTAGATACTTTGAATGTTTCCCTACTTTTGGTCCTGGCATATGTTAAATGGTTTATTTTAATAACAATGCATTGAATTATTTTCATTTAGGGGATCCAAGAGTACAGAATTTTAAGTAGTAAAAAAGAATTAAAAATAGCAACTGTATATATATATATATATATATATTTTTTTTTTTTTTTTGTGAGACGGAGTCTCGCTCTGTCGCCCAGGCTGGAGTGCAGTGGCGCGATCTCGGCTCACTGCAAGCTCCGCCTCCTGGGCCCATGCCATTCTCCCGCCTCAGCCTCCCGAGTAGCTGGGACCACAGGTGCCCACCACCACACCCGGCTAATTTTTTTTTGTAGTTTTAGTAGAGACGGGGTTTCACCGTGTTAGCCAGGATGGTCTCGATCTCCTGACCTTGTGATCCGCCCGCCTCAGCCTCCCAAAGTGCTGGGATTACAGGCGTGAGCCACCGCGCCCGGCTAACTGTATATATTTTTAAGTCTTCTAACTTAATAATGCAAAATAAGTACTGTGAGAATTTTAGAATATTTAATTATATGCAGTGTTTATGTGAAAAATCAGACTAAATGAAGTTTATGTAGTTGAAATAAAAAGAAAGTCTAGTTTCATGTTGTTAAAGCAGTTTTATTGCATTTTTCAGCATTTAAAATAATTGCTTCTCTTTAATGGATGCCATCATATTTAAATAAAGTTAAATGATTATAACAGAGGTCAAAGAGATATTATTTAAAAAAACGAGAAAGTGATTTGTTTCATAATTTGCTCATTCAGTGGTTTAGTACTAGCTTGTTAGATGAAAAAAGAAAAGAAACAAAGATTGCAATTCATATTGGAAAACATTAAAACTGGTTATTGATTTAGAAAATGTTAATAAATTTCTACTGTATAATAACATTGATAAAGCAAAGAAGTACTAATTGTTGAACAAATCTGAAAAATTATAATGGATGTATTTTAGTAAATATAAATAATACTTATTTATAAATATTTTTAAGCATTTAAGGTTGTCTTTCTAGATACTACAAAAGGTAAACGGTAATAAATCTTGAAATGGAACATCTATTTTGTAAATCTGATTTTACAACTATGAGAAAAGTCTTCAGTTGAGGAGAAATAAAATTGCTAACAGTTACAGAAGAATTTTGAAAAACAAAGAAATGGTAATAATTTTAAACCCCAAAGTAGTAAACTTTAAAGAATTGTCTATTGGAATAATTTTTACATCGGCAATTAAACATTTTTAATGTGTATGTTTTTATTTGAAAGGTTGTCTATATTTATTAAGGAAATTTAGGAAATAAAAAATTATCTGGCAGTTTTATTTTTAAAAATGAAAATGCTTTTAGTATCATTTTGAGAAGCTCCATTACTTTCAGATTATAAAATGCTATTTGAGGAACAGATTTTCTTTCCCAATATAGAAGATAAAACATTTGAACAAAAAGCATTTATTTCTTACCAAAAATTTTGTGAATTTTAACTGGCATTTTTGATATGGAACTTCCTTGGAGGACAAAATAAAATATTAGGAAATACTAGATTACTCAAGGAAAAAAGACATGTTAACCAAAGAGCTGAAATATGTTGATATGTTTGACACATGTGGATATTAAGTTTGAGAGAGGAAAGAACGACTGTGTGCAGAATCCTGACTTAGACTATTTTTGAAGAAAACAAAAAAATCTCATTTTATTTCCAGGTAAAATGAAGTTGAAAAATTTTCCAGCCAGTGACAGAATTAATGGTCTTATGAGGCAAAAAAACTTGTTCATGAATTACTGTATTCTACATTTTTACTAAGGGGGACTTACATAAATCTTGCAGTAGTTGAGAAAGTTATTATTTATTATGATTGTTTATTGAGCACTCCTCCTTTCTCCACCTTTTTATGAGCATTTGCTGCACATTGCACACCAAGGAAGAAATAAGCTTTTATAGGTAGTTTTGTAATAGGTGTTGCTGACCTGTTTTTGGTCTGTGCTGTGTGGTCATGAGGATCTGTAATAATCATAAAGGATTCACCTGGTCCTGCAGCAGCTTTATGTTGCAATTCTCTATTGGATTTTTTTAAAAAACTTGAGACTCAATAAAGATGACAAAAGGAGTTACTGAGAGTAATTGAATCCACCTCAATAAGGAGAATTCTGTCATTTACCATGTATACAACCAAAGCTAAAGATCTGACTGTTTTTCACTTATGGAGACTGCTAATAGCTCCTAACTGGTGTGTCTAAATAAATTGTCCTGTTCCAGACTGTTTTTCTGCATGCCCCAGGCTGCTCTTTTCTTACCTAGACAGTCTGCTTACTGCTTCAGAGCTCAGATTTTGACATCTGAGTCTTTGTTTTTGTCCTTGCTCAGAGTACAGCCCTTTAACTGCGGTGGGGTCCCATCCTGTGTTTCTGTGATAGCTTTGCTTTCCTCTAATCTGCCTTGTAAATGCTGGCTCAGGTTGAGCATTGCCACAGTGCTGTTCTTTCTGACTCAGGATACACTTTATGATCAGTATTTTGTGTTACGCGAATGTGACTTCTATTGATAAAAAAGGCTAGTAAAGTATGACAGTATGCAAATAGTTTTTCCATGTAGCTGTCAATGGCTATCCACTGTAATCACAATAAAATCCAGACTTCGTACTATGGCATATGTGACCCTGGTGATATGACCTCTTGACTACTGCTTTGACCTCACTTTAAGACCACTCTCATCCTAGTTCATTAGACTCCTTCATTCTAACACTTCAACATACTAAGCCGTTCTGCCTTAGGGGCATTGTCCAGTTATTTGGAGTATTTGAGCTGAAATGTGAATAGTGAAACGTACCTTGACTGCCCTTACTCCAGATTGCTGTGTGGCTAGCAGGTTTTCATCATTCACGCCTCAGCTTAAACATCTCTTCTTCAAAGAGTTTTTCCCAGACCACCCATCTAAGTACTTTTATCCCCTACTACCCTACTTACTCTTTCCCATCTTATTTTTTTTATTGCATTTTCTGCTATTTAAATTCTCTTGTTTACTTAGTTCCAATATTACATTGTGATCTCTGTTCCCTTATTATATAGTGAGGGCAGAATCTGTCTTTTTGGCTGTTGTATCCCCAGCATCTAAAACAATGTCTGACATATTACAGGTGCTCAACAAGTTTTAGTTGAATGCATGAATAAGTGAGTGAATGATAAAGAAATGTATAACAGGGTGAGCAAGTTGGTCTTTTCTTGTGTTGTTGAAGAACAGTATAACAACATGATAGTAAACTAGGTTAGGGGATATTTACTTATAATTCCAATATTTAAATAATTTTCATTTTAGTTTTTTCTATGCATGTATATTTTCATGGTTGTACTCTATTTAAATGTTTTTGGTATTTTGTTTTTGTTTAGTTAATATTGTCAGACATTTTCCCTAGTTCTCCTAGTAAATACAGTTATTTTAATGGCTACATAATATCACATTGAGTTGATATTCCATCATTTGCTTAATCATTTTTCTAGTATGTTAAGAAATTTGTTTCTGAGTTTTGCTATTATAAATAACACTGCAAGGAATAGCTTAATGAATATAGATAACATTTTTCTCCATTGAACAGAATATATTATAAACATTAAATGACTATATTAAAGGATATTTGTTCTGGTATTTTATGGCATTTAAAATATCTACATCTCATAAATTGTAAAAGAATGTGTATGACTTTGTTTTGGGGTTCATTCTAAGTTAAAATACTTTTCATAATTCATGTAAAAATTGTGTGATGCAGACAAATAATAAATTATATTTTTAAAGCTTCAGCTTATTATTTTCACAAATAAGTTTGTAAGCACCCCATATAGCCAGATGCCTTTAGACTCAAAGTAATCTGAGTACAGAGATGTATAAATTCTATGAATAAATAAATTATTTTATTAAAATTACCACCTTTAGTAAATAGGGCAGCCATAAAACAAATAAAAGCAAAAGCTAAAGTGGTTTTGTAAGTGACATAATAGAATAGATATTTGGGATTATAAAATGACATTTGAGAGAAATCACAAATTTTCGTGATTGGTTTTAATATTATTTGCAATTTGCTTCACTTTTTTTCTTAAAGCTGGAAGAAATTTTTTAGGGCGAAATAATTTGAGTACCTTTGAGAACTAATTTGGAAATGTCTATTAAAAGTATTCTTTAACTTTCATTTCTACATGTGGAGAGTTTACCTATTTATGCATATAAGAGGTTACACAAATAAAATATATCCTGAGAATTTTCTCTTTGGATCTTTTTTGAGCTTTTTGAATTATTTGAAGTCAAGTTTTTTTTTTTTTTTTAAGGTGTGGATTAATCATGACTTCATTTGCATAGATTGTTAAGTTCTGGGGAAAACAAAATCTAGTTTATTATGCATTTACATTCCCTTGCAGCATCTTCTATATAATTTTCTTAAAGAAAGGATTAAGTTCTACTCTTTAGCTATATATGCTATCCTCTGGATAACATAATGCAAAAATAGATTTTAAAAATGACCTTTTTGACCTAAGCATCTTGCTAAACCTACACTTAGAGACGGCTCCTTCACTTTTCCAAAACAAAGAGGCTTTGCTTTTCTTTGCCATATAAAAACTCTTATTAGCATAAGCTATATGTATTTCATTTATCCAGTCAACACATTCACAGCTTACCCTTCTCATATCTTCTGTATGTTTTCTTTCTTTTATTTATTCTAATAATTTAATCTGATAACAGAATATTCACTTAATTCATCAAAAAAAGATTTCTTGAGTGCCTACTATATACAAGCTACTTTTCCAGGTACTAGATATATAGTAGCGACTAGACGAAAATTTTAAAAACTCCTTCCTCATAGAACTTAGATCTAGTAAACAAGATAAATAAATAATTGTAGATTAGATAGAGAGTGTTAAGTGCTAAGAAGAAGAAACAAAGAAGAGGGTATGTGAAACGTGGGGGCTATTAAAACTTTGGATGGGTTGACCAAGGGAGACTTCACTGTAAAGGAAATTTTTGAAAAAGATTTGAAGTAAGGAAGTGAGTCATTCAGCCACCAGGAGAAGAGAGCAGCCAGGAGAGCAGTAAGACAGTGTGGGTAGGAGTGTCGAGTCACAGAGTTATACAGGGAAAGAAGTCGGAGAGCTGATAGAGAGCGGGATTAGGTAACAAATGTTTGTTTGGATTACTTAATTATCTTTCTTTATTCTGTAATTTTTCTGAGATTTATGTTTCTGTTCTTTCTAGCTCTGTACAGATATACTTGCTCTTATAAATTTAATAAGCAGTTTAAAAAATCTGCCATTGTTAACCATTTTTGAGTGATAATAAATATCAATTAATTAGTCAAAGATTTGTGTTTGTGGGAAAACACATGATCTCGTTTTTCTACTTGCCATTTAATTCCATGATTTTTTTTTAATGTAATATCATTGCTTTTTGGGCTGCGGACGTTGATCACTATTCTGATAAATGTGATTACATTTCAGTTGCCTAGTAGTGCTTTATGTAATATTCTCCCTGTCATTTTCTAGTTTTTCTTGCAAAATCCTAAATTTCTGCCACTGAAGCACCATTTTAAATTAATAGCTTTCTTCGGCATCTTTTAAAAAATTGACCCAATTAAAAAAAAAAAAAACAGACCTAAACTCAAGAGTAATTACTTTCCTAGGATTTCTTCCAGACTTTTATTTTCTCTGGCTCTCCATTCAAAGTAAGTTATTTGCTTTTATAAAATGGCCAGGAGTCTACACAAGTAAATTAAACCTAATTGTGGGATGTCAGAGGATATTTAACTCAAATGGACTCCAATGAATTGAAGAGTTAGAGTTAGTATTTATAGTATGTTAGAATAGACATTTGAAGTTAAAATATTTTACTGGTTAACTTCCCCCACTGAATAGTTGTGTAGTTCTTCCTGAACTTCAGTTTCCTTGTCTGTAAATGGGAATCAAATTGCCTACTTCAGAGGCTCACTAATAGATTGTTTTGAGATTATAATTGAATAATATATGTGGACACTCTCAAGAAAGTGACTTAGGGCAATTCAATGTAAGTATTGTTCTGTATTCTATGAGGCCACCTATGCTTAGTTTTAAAATTTTGTTAAATTTTAATATTCATTGCCTTTTTTATGTCTGGATAATTTCCGAAGTTTGATTTTTTTTTTTTTTTTTGGACTGAAGATCCCTTCAGTAGATCTTTTGTGAAACAGCTTCTACAATGTAAATAAACAAGTCTTGGCCTTCACAGTGCCATGGTGATTTTATCTCAGTTGCAGTGACCTCTGGCATGTACCTCAATAAGAATTTATTTGCCCTCACTTGGATGACAGTTGTCAGCAATTGGAAATAGGCTTGGTTGGAGCTTTTTAGTTGCATTAAACCTTTATTAGAGAGCACCCAGAAGCAGCAGTGCACTACTACCTCACCAACATTCTGCAGCCTATCTAGGAAATAAAAACTTTAGAGAACCTTTAGTCAAAAGCCTATGAAGCACTAATTAAGGGGAAATAATTATACCAGCATGTTGGCTCAGCAGTGCAAGGCACCATGAAGCTTTGAGAAGGGGCTCCCAGAAGTGCGTATTGCTGCTGAGTATGGAGTATCCAAGGCACCCGTAACAACTTTTGTCTTAAGTTTTTAAAGTTTGAAAATCAGAATAGAGCAGTGGTTCCCAGACTTTGTTACACATTAGTCACCTGGGGCTTTTACAAATCTTATGCCCAGGTAATATCTTACACTAATTATAAATTAGAATGTTTGGGGATTGGAGCCAGGCATCAGTAGTTTTTAAAGATGTACAGATGATACCAATGTGCAGCTAACTTAGGGAACCACAGGAATATGTGGCTCTGGCCTTCGTTCTTTTACTACCTATTACTGTTTCTCAGCCTTTAGCATCGTTAGTGGGAGTCTGATAATCCTATCACTAAAAATATTTGAAAATAGTAGGTGATGTCCTGTAAGTAGGTTTGTGGTCTACAGTTTTTAAAAAGTATATGCTATTTTACGTGGTCTTATGTTACTTTGAACTTTGTTTCACTACTGTCACCTTCTAGATATACTTATGTTACTTTTTCCCATTTACATGAATAACTCCTTGACAACTTTAAATAACATTATGCCTTTGTTATTTAAGACCAGAATAAAATAATGTCTACAGGTATTAACTAGTTAGGAGTTTTGTTTCTTTGTTTCATTTATAATGGCTGTTTTCAGATGAAGGGCTGACAGCCAATTTGTTTTTCCAAATCCATTTTTATTTTTCTGCAGTCTAGTAATGAACTAAATTTATGAAATTGGTATGAGTCTGAATAAATCAACTGCTTAACTATATCACAGCCACATTAAGATTTACTATTAATAATAGATGATATATATCTGAGACAAAAACTATACCTGTGGCATTACTAACCATGATATCGTATGTGAATAAGCATTTTCCCAAATATCATGGTTTATTAAGTCAGTCTCAATGTAGCCTAGTAAAAAAACTAGAATTTTAAGAGTACAAAGGGGAACTTCTATGTGGCTTTGTTCTTAATGTTGACAAAAGCTAAAGTTTTGGCTGTAGATCCTTGAACATTTGCCTAAGACTTGACATAAATTCGGGTGGTCACCATATTATCTTAAAAACACTAGAAAATTACCCAAAGAACACAAAAAGAACAATTTAAAAACAAATTTTATTTTGATTTATTAGAAAATTTATCTTTCATATTTCATGTGAAATGTGTGTGTGAAAAAAATGCAGAACGTGAATTGATGCTCTGTGAATTTTTTGTTTGTCATTTAAAATTAAAGAATATGACCCTATTGTCTCTGGTGCTCTCAGAGTATTATAAATTATGGAAATTACTACAGTGCAAATATTTGGCTTAATTCATAACATTTAGTCGTCCAATTTTTGTTTTGAGTCTTTTGCTTTTCTCATTTCACATTTTTGTTTTGTTTTCATCCATCATTTTGTCTTATCATCTTCAATTCTAGAGCAACCTGACAACAATAATGATACTACTGAATTGGGCATCCTTGTCATTCCTGAGATTAGTGTCACAAATGTGGCCGGAGAGAGAACCGGGAATGGGGAAAAAGGCAGAACACTAGGAGAAATTGATGCTCAGCATATACAGGGTGTGCAGGAAACAGCCACAGATCCTAGAACTGAGAGCAAAGGCTTGCCAGAGATCAGGAGGCAAAAATCTGTAAGAAAAATGATGGAGGATGGAATAAACTCACCTGGCAGAGTGCAGTTTTAGCAGAGCACTTTATAGCTGCACTCCAAGGTATCTTAAGGCAAAGGGCCACTGATGCATGTTAAGCAGCAGTTGCACAGTCACAAAAATTTTGCATGTAATCTAATCCAAATGCATGAATTATGCACCACATTTCTCAATGACTCTTAATGCTCTTTGGAATGATTATACCTATATAGTCTTTTAGTAAATTGTTATGAAAACTGAGGCAGAAAATTCCTTCTAAAATAGTTTTCTGCTTATGTTTGGAGTTCTAAAATTACTTTTTCAGCTTTGTCTTTTTGCCATCTTTGATATGAAGGGTAATGTGTATAGAATTTTATATTTGAGCTTGTGATATTTATAGTCTAGATTTTTGAATTTGATAAAATAATCTACAGTATAGAGTACAACCTTCTAAAAAAGTCTTTAAAGTATTCTAATACGAATTTTTTAAAAGTTCCTTGGTAAAAGCTTTGATTTTATACTGCTTTGCTACTGAAGGAGAGTTCACCCCTAGTTTTACTGTGTGATAATATTTCTAATTGTTTCTTATCTTTTGCATGAATAGGAGAATTCTTTCTAAAAACATAATGGGGTATGGTTTATGGCATGCTTGTTGTTTAATACACTATAAATTACCATCATTTAATTACAATGAACTATTTTTCACGTTTTTATAATGTTTTGATTTATCCTTTGCTTTTCTATAATCTGTTGCTTTATAAAATTATGCTAAAGCTTAATTTATTTAAAGTATAACTGATTTGGTGTTAATCATTTAAAAAGATTGCTTAAAATACTTAATGTTAATTAATCTTTGTCATTTCTTTGTTTAGGAAATACAGAATTAACAGGTCAAGAAGAACTGATGGAGATATCTGAAGTTGACGAGGGATTTTATTCCAGGGCTGCGTCTAGTACCAGCCAGTCGGGTTTATCAAACAGTAGTCACAATTGTAGTAACAAGACAAGTATAGGAAAGAACCAGAGACGGTCAGGAGGAAGCAAAACGGGAGGAAAAGAAAAAGAAACTACAGGGGAATCTTGCAAAGATCACTTTGCTCGAAAACAAACTCAGAGAGCCCAAAGTGAGAATCTTGAGCTTCTCTCTTTGAAGAGACTTACTTTAACAACCAGCCAATCCCTACCTAAGCCTAGTAGCCATGGTTTGGCTAAGACTGCAGCGACTGTATTTAGTAAATCCTTTGAACAAGTCAGTGGTGTCACAGTCCCACATAACCCGTCATCTGCTGTTGGTTGTGGGGCTGGGACAGATGCCAATAGGTTTTCAGCTTGTAGTCTCCAAGAAGAAAAGCTTATTTATGTTTCAGAAAGAACTGAACTTCCAATGAAGCATCAATCAGGTCAGCAGAGACCTCCTAGTATTAGCATTACTCTGTCCACAGATTAATTAGTAACGTATTTTTCTCCCATAACCCAGTGAACCCAGAAATACAACTTTGCTTCTTTATGAAAGTACCCTGGGTCTTTCATCCGTGTTCCTGACAGGAGCCCTGATGTCTTAAATTCTGAAGGCTCCCCTGACTTTATGAAGGGAAGATTGTCTAGGTTGCAGTAAGTTGAAATATATATTTTTTTATTTCTAGATTAAGATTTTTTCCCCTTGGTCTGAGTCTTTTTTTCCCCCCCTTCTTATTTGTTATTGTTGCCCTAAGATTATCAGTGACAATAAATTTTGACAGGTTGTCTGATCAAGTTGGTTATGTCTCATGTGAGGTTATAAGGTAGTTTTTCTTGTTTTGGTTTGGGTTTTTTATAGCTCCTATTTTGGTGGCTGTGTGTTTGACCTTCAGAGTCAAAGGGAGTCTCCATGTATGGGAACTGTTTTATAGAGGATGGGGCAGAGGCACAACTCCAGGAATTCTCCAGCTCCTGGTCAGGAAGCCAATCTGAAAAACAGGCGTGTGGAAACACAAAAATGATGTGTATGAAAAGCACCTGATGAAAATATTTGTAAGCAGATCATCTTTATGATTAGAACAATTTGCTCAAAGCACTGGAAAATGCCTGGTAACCCAGTACCTAGAATATTATATGATTCCAGGGGATGGGTAGAGGAATTTCTGTTGTTATCTCTGAAACATTTTTATATCAAAAATCAGATTGCTGGTAGGTGTGTTGTTTTGAAGTGTTTGGATTTAGCAGGTGAAGATCCCTTTCAATTATTAAGGTATAATAGGCCATAAAGCTGATTTACCCTACTGCTGGACTTTAGAAATCCTAGTTAGTTTGGACTCCTATAATTCAGAGCATACGTCATTGGAAGAATTCCTGGAAATCAGTGTAAATCTTGCAACACAGCTCTCAAGATACCACTGTGTAATATGGAATTGTTTGTATGCAAATGCATTTTTCATCTATAAAATGTCATGAAAGAAAATAAAGATAGTAAAATATGGACAAAGGACATTTATATATTAACTAATTTAGAGTTGTTTATGTTTGTGTTCTTAAATTTAAAATATGAAAAAAAAGAAATGTCTTTCTTGTTTGTGAACAGACCTATTTAAAATATCTTAGTATGATATCAAAAGAATAATCAATTTAGTTACCTCCCAACTAAAAATTAAAAATAAAAAAGATGATATGGCAGAAGTTGAAACAAACTTGTATGTATCTGTATGTGACCTCTAGATGGAAATAAAAGTTTGGTGTTTGCTAGCAGTGGTCCTTTTGGCTATCGTTGGGGTTCCCTTGTAAAGTAAGTGTACTTAAGTCATCATTCAGAGAGAGAGCAGGGCTGAGGCTGAGTCAGTTGACTGTTGAGGAAGTCCTAAGGAGCTGTCCGGTTGGCTCTTTCACTGTGAGTACACAGCGGTTTCCTTCTTCATAGTCCCTCTCTGTGGTCACCAAGAGACCATGCTAGTGTTTTCCTCTTGTACCTGCTTATGCAGAGCTCAGATATGTGAAAAATTTGTACGCTTTGAAGGCTGCCAAAGCATTTATACTCTGAACATAGTTTTGACCGCAATTGCTTTGGCTACCAGTTTAAACTGAATTCTTCAAAAAGCATGAACTGGTTTTCATTCATTAGCCCTGATTACAATGTGGTTTTTGACATAAATGAATTTGATTTTTTTTTTAAGCTCCAGTAACAGAATGGAATAAGATCTGTTGCCATAAATTGTAGTTAAGAACTGTAAGGCAATCAGGCAGTGAAACTTGATATTGTGTTAACTTAATGGGAACCCTGTATACAGTTTAAAATATTTGTAAAATGTCACTGTGAATTTACAGATGTCTTTTTGTCATTCTTTACCAATGAATTTCCCCTGTGCATAGTTATTAATAGTGTGGGTATTATTAAAAACTAATTTGTAAGATAGGCATTTTAAGCAAGTTGAGGTGCTTAGGAAACATTGTAGAATAAGTTTGAGGAAATGTTAGCTGACACAGCTGAGAGATCAGATTTTCATGTTCTACCACTGTAATGGAACCTCATTTGGGTATTCTTCTAGACCTTTGCTAGCTGTGTGGTCTGAGGACCAGTAAGTAGGATTGGCATTATCTGGTATCTTGTTAAAAATGCAGAATTTCAGTGCCACTCTAGGTCTACTAAATTAGAATTTGCATTCTTAACAAGGTTCCCAAGTGATTGTTATGAGAAGAAAGTATCAGAGTGCAAACAAATTACTTGTCTGATATGTAGAACTACCAGTAGTCTCACAGCTCTAGATCAAATGTGTCAGACACTAGGTCATTATAATCTTCATTGGTTTTGACAGCTAATTAATTAGTTTAATAATATTGACATATGGCTTCTTAAGTATTTGAATTCTAAATTGCTAATGATCCTTATTTTTGCAATAAAAAATGTAACAGTTTATATTTTTCTTGTTAACTATAAATGGAATCAGAGCTGCAAATACCTGAAATTTTAAGTATGAAAAGGGGTGCCACCCTTTTATATACTGCACAACAAATTTGCATTTGTATATTCTTTTAAAAAAATCTCTGAAGGCTTACTCAGTGAAATGGTTCTGATTTTTTGCTTCAAATGATTTGCACTAATTGATTTTCTGGAGAATGGAGTTATGTTAACAAAATTCTTTTATAGTTCCTTTGATACTATTTCAAATAAGGATTACACATTGAAAGTTTTTATAGAAATTATGAAAATTGGATAATCTTAACTATGGTAACAATGACTATTATCCATACTACTTTCTCCCCACTCAACTGTCAAATTTTAAAGTTGGGGTAGCTTTTGTAGGTCACTTTCTTATAAAGATGCTGATGGTCACAGACCTCCTAAGTATCCAGAATAATATTTTTATCATGAGAAGGATTCGACACACAATTGGGGTCTTGCACCCCATATTTCAGAGGATCTGAACAGAAATTGTGGCTCCATTGCACATTTTAAATCTCTATAGATTCTTGAAATCACCCAACCTCTCACTTTTGAAAACCCAACGGCCTGGAGTATTCTGGTGGCATTGGAGCCAGCACTAGCTTTTTGGAATCCAAGTGGGGAGAGAAACAAAGTAGACTTTTCAAGGGACTGTCCCAGAGTACCCAGGGCAAATGTCTTCCCTTCCCTTCCTGAAGCCACAGGAAAGCACCGTGGAGTCCTTTGTATACCACTATGGAAATTTTTAAGGCAAGCGCTCTAGACTTGAAGAGTTGGAATTCTCAGCATCTAAATGATGACTGAAGTTTGTTTTGAAAAAGCAATATTTCATTGCCCTTTTCAACTGTGAAGCAACTGCTGAGCAAATATTACTCATTTTTTTAAAAAAAGTTGAATTAAAGGGAAATATATTTTTAAAACCAAAATAGATCAAAATGATCCCAGTTTTAAGGGATTTTGCCTATTTTGGAAGAATAAAACTAAAATGTTAAAACTGTTGAATTATGGAGAACAGATGTAGTCCGAGACATAATTTTAAACAAATAGTTAAAATAAGGCAGTTAACATTTGCGTCTAGGCACAATAAATCTATACTAAAGGGAAGCACATCAAGGAAATATATATATGTTGAATAATGTAACTGAAAAATATTTTTTAAAAACCACTTAAAAGGAAAAATAATTTGGTGGGTACTTTAAGCATTGTAGATATAAATTAATGTATAATAGTGTCTTCCCAGTCTTTGTATGAAAAATTAAAACTCTCTAGTCCTTTAATGAGCATGAATTCATACTTCTAGATTTGTTGCTTAATAAAATTATACTCAGTACTTTGACTTATTCAGATTTATGTTTACTATTGTTAAATTCTTCATCAGAGAGCATAAATATATTGTTTTCTATACTTTGTAACTTGTGCATATCTAAAGAAACTAACAGTGAACATTTTGGGAGATGTTTTTGTGTTTTTTTTATAGTAGAGTTTTAGAGTACCTGTGTCTTAATAGGAAGTTTTTACCATAAACCCAAGATTTTATTTCACGTATTGTTGCTTTCTCTTATATGGAGCTTATTGTGTACCTCTTACCTTTATTTCTAATCATTTGGTGATACTAATCTTTTCATAGTAAATATATTTGTTTCTAATTGTATTCCTAGAGTTTACATTCCTAAAGAATAAACTCTGACTTTGGATATTTTTATGTGTTCCCTACCTTCTTAAGGCTATGGAAATAAACTGGAGTTTAGTTTTTTGAATTTTTGTATATTTGCGTAAATGTTCTCCATATGCAGTACTTTATACCACAAGTGTTGCCTCTTGTTTTATTGAAATAAAAACTGAAAAAAATATTTTTTCCAGATCAGTTTACTCATTTAAAAAATTGTTATAAAAATTTGCAGAAGTTATGATATGAAGGAAGAGAGTAAAGGAGGAAGACTTAGGTGAGTTGAGCCATTGAGAGCTTTTGGGGGTAAGTGATAAGACAATGACCTCATTCCTGGCTTTGTGCTTTATATGTCATAGGGCTGAGGAGTATGACAGGTCCACTCGTATTCATCCAAAGATGAAGATGAGCTCTGTGGGCCATGCACCAGTGGCGGATTATTTGTCATATCAGAAGCACAGGCAAATTTAGGTAACATCACTTTGTCCTTCTAACTTTAGAATCTTTATTGCCAGATGTGGTGAGTAGTAGTCCCGACTACTCTGGAGGTTCACTTGAGCCCGGGAATTTGAGACCAGCCCGGGCAATATAACGAGATTTTATCTCTTAAAAAGAAAAAAAAAAAAAAAAGAAGAAGAAGAAAGAGTCTATATCTTTGAGTACAGAGATCATATGCCCCTAGTACCTAGATAGGACTTTGTGCATGGTAGGTATCTAGACATTTAGTGAATACATGAGTTAGGTTGATGTTAGCTTTGGAAAAGAAGGATAAAGTCTTCAGTGTTTTCTTTAACAGTACAATTTTAGAATTTTGTTTGTTGGCTTTAGGAAATCTCAGTGGCATTACATGAATTGCATTATAGCATGCACTTAGAAAAAAGAACCTATGGCTGGGCGCGGTGGCTCACACCTATAATCCCAGCACTTTGGAAGGCTGAGGTGGGTGGATCACCTGAAGTCGGGAGTTCAAGACCAATCCGACCAACATGGCGAAACCCCATCTCTACTAAAAATACAAAAATTAGCCGGGTGTGGTGGCGGGCACCTGTAGTCCCAGCTACTCAGGAGGCTGAGGCAGGAGAATTGCTTGAATCTGGGAGGCGGAGGCTGCAGTGAGCTGAGATCACGCCACTGTACTCCAGCCTGGGCAACAGAGTGAGACTCTATCTCAAAAAAACAAGCAAACAAACAAAAAAAAACAAAACGGAAAAAAGAACCTATTAGACCCTTGAAAAAATTCCTGGCTTGTAGTTGATTATATGTTTGGTTAATTCCATTTCATCTAAGGAACTAAGTAATTTAGGAAATGTGTTCTTAACTACTCTTAGAAGGGTATTTGTAGAGAACCAGAGTGGTGATTTTGTAAGCAGTATTTTGTCCTATGCAATATGCACTCTTCCAGTAACTCCAGTAGTCCACATAGTTGACTCACCTCCTACAACCTTTGTTAATATCAAGATAACTTTTATAATTGTAAAGAAAGATTTTTTACAAGCAATTGTAGTTATTTTATTATTTTCTTTATATTATTGTGATAGTAGTGACAGCTAATATGTGTAATTAAAATGATCATCTTATCCTCAAAATCATCCTATAAAGTGCATAGAATTCCCATTTTACAGAAGAGGAAACTGAAGCTCTCGATAGGGTAGAGGACTTGGCTAAGGTCACCTAGCTGCTGAGTGGCAAAACTAGGCCTTGAACACAGATCTTAGGACTCTCACTTTTATATCGCTTGGTAAAAGAAGGTACTAATTAAATCCTACCTAATGGAGATGTATTTAAAATTCACTCACCCCATCTGTCTTATAGGTGATAGTTGTAAGGTAAGATAAAATCAAAGTGTTCTAAAACTAAATCATAATACATTTTACAGAATTAGAGATAATTGTGTTTTAGTGGTCAAACAATGCTGGTTAGTGAAAGCATGGTAAAATGCAAATTAAAATAAGATTTCTTTCTTTTTTTTCCTGTCAGATTGATAAAGATGAAGAAGATTGATTCTAGTATTGACATTGGTATGGGGAAATCATTAGTCACTGAGATGATTAGCAGGACTGTAAATTGGTACAAATGAATTGGTGGGCAGTTCAACAGGATCTATCAGACTTTAAAGTGCACCTCATACCCTCTGAAACAGCAATCTTACTACTCTTCTATATTCTATTCTCTGTATTCTACTGAAAATGTAGCACAAATACATAAACATAAGCATGCAAGGTATTCATTGCAGCATTGCTTGTAATAGCAAAAACAAGCCAGCAAATCTAAATGTCTATTATTAGAGGAATAGATAAATTATGGTACATACATATAGTGGAATATGATGTAGCCATTAAAAAGAATGCAGATCTGTATGTGATGATTTAGACTGATTATATATTGTATGATCCCACTTGCTTTGCAAATGTGTGCAGTAGTTAAATATGAGTGTGTGTATGTGTATAATACACACTTATGTTTGCTAGTATGGGGGAGGAGAGCATTGTGTCTCAAAGTGTGGTCTAAAGACAGCCTGCATTAGGAAATTTTCTTTTAAATGGAGATTCCTGGGCTTTGTGCTAATTTCCCTGAATCAGAATCACTGTGAGTAAAACATGGAAACCTGTATTTCTAACAGGTTCCTCAGTTGATGGCTTATACAAATGTAAAATATAGTCTAGTAGCTGACAGCAATGAATTGGATATCTGGTAGTGGATTGTAGTTAGAAAGGGCAAACTTCTTGAAGAGATCTTGTATTTTAAATGAGGCCTACCTAAGATAAAGCCAGTTGATTAACATTATCAACATAGACCTGTTAATGAAGGTGAATTGGCCTGACATAGAAAAATGATTCTACCGTACAGGAGTACACACCAATTAAATGAGCAAGCCTTTTAAAAAATCCTTGTTGAACTTCCCAAATATCAGATGACCTGTTAATAAAGCACAATTAAATAATAGGACTTATTGTGGTAAGAGAAAGTACCACCTTCATTTGATTAACTGTGTGTCAGAACAAGAAAGTAAGATTATTGGTAGGGCTTTGGGATCTATGTTCAAATGGTTTAAGGTATGTCTGTCAAGGCAGGGAAATGATTGGGATTAGCAAAGTTGATAGTTCAGGATTAGTGGACACAGCAAGCAAGGGTCTTGAAGATTCCTGGTAAGTCAACTGTTGTTTAAGAAACAAGCTGTTTGCCCAAGTGAGCAGGGCTTCACCTGTAGGAATTGTTTTCAACCTTAGGAATTTCCTCGACAAACAACAACAAAAAAATAGGGGTTGTTCTTGTTTTTATTTGCTCTGTTTTATTTATAATCTTATCTTTTCTGGGCAAAGATTTCCTGGAATAAACAACTAAGTTATGTTGACATACATGGGCTACAGTCTTATCCAAGCTGTGCTGACACTGATAGATTCAGTTTGCTTTTGTTAGTTCTCTCTGTTCAAAGATTGTAAGTCAATATTATGTGTACAGCAATTGACAGGTCATAAGTACTGCGTGCTAACTGCTTGTACCACTGGAGCCCCAACAATTGATGGATCTTTGGTGACTTTTTAGTGTTCTGCTGAAGATCTCAAAGATTTCTTTTGAAGCTTCTTGACCTCTATAACACTTGGTTCCCACTTGTGAAGTGTTCTAATATAATCCACATCACACTGTGCTGTGGCTTGTCTTTCTTATATCTGTCTCCCTCACTAGAACACAGCCCTGTGGGAATATAATATAACTACTACGTAATGGTGAATAAAGATTTGTTTTACTAGATAGAATATAAATCAAATCCAGGAAATCAGTGACAGCATAGGAGAGACTGTTGCTTCTCTTCCATTCAATAGAAGTCTTTGAAACTCCTTTTATTCTCTAATATTCTTCATGGAGATGAAGATGAAGGTTGTAAAACTTTTGATTATTTTAAGCATGCCTGCATAAAAGTTTTTTGAGAAGTAAATTATGCATCACATTTCTCTTTAGTTAGAGTATGAATGGTGTGAAGAATTTTCTGGGCTAATGTTTGACATTTATTATTCACTCCTGTATATTTGTGGTGAGTATGAATGGCATCTGGACTAATCAGAAAACAATGTAGGAAAGGCCTAACTTCAACACTGTGAGTTCTCACTCCTTGTCTCACTTGCTTCCTTTTGTGGAAACTACAAGTATATTTAACTTTTGTATCCTCGATCCACTACTACCTACTGAGGCCTGTCGTGCATTTATTTTTAAACTTTTACTCTCTTCATTTAGCCAACATATTTCTACTACTGTGTTGCCTGCTGTGCTGTGTCATTTTCTACAAACATTTTCATCTCCAAATCCCTTGAAATGAAACCCTCTGGAAGAGCATCACCACTTTTTCTTCTTCTATTCTAATTCCCCTCTAGTTTCCCTTCTAGTTTAAGACTTTTGTTTCAATATTTATCCTTTCCTTAAGCCTTTTAATTCATTTATATCCACCAAGTTGAATTTGATGAAGCAAGATATGTTTGAAAGAAGGACAAACCAAACAAGCGAGCAAACCCATGAATACATGTACAACAGGAAATAATATACATTTCCCAGTTCCCTGAAGCGGGTAAAATTGAGACTGATTATACAAGCAGTATTGCATAGCATGCTGATACTAGCTCAACATAGTCTACAGTGTTTCAGCTTCACTCAGAGATAGTTCTGGAGGACAGTGAGGAAATGAACTTTTTCCAGTGAGAATAAATATGAGCACTATTTCTAGTCTGCTTTGCACTGAAAGTACAGATCACCATTTATACCTGGCCAGGTGACTGGAAACATGAACATAATAAGATTGGAGGATGAGTGATAAAAAATGGGAGCTAAACATATTGGACTTCTTAAAATAGGCTCAAAATGCAAGAATAATTGTTTCCTACAAACATATTAAACAAAGGCCCTATGGTGAAGGAGGTGCTAAATAATCAGATGGTCAGGATGACTTTGAGGATATCAGTAAATCTCTTTGGTATTCTAGCCCTTGTTCAACCAGTTTATGAGCAAAGCTGCTATACTGGAAGGATAGGGCTACACATGGACTTCAACAATAAAGGCCTCCTTTCATCATGGCTGTCTTTATTACTGCCCAGAGCCAAATTGGCCAGCAGCAGTGCCCATCCTAAGATATAACATCTGAGGGTGACCAGATAGCGGCAGATTGATTATATCAAATATTTTCTTTCATGAAGAGACAACTATTTGTCCTCATGGAATAGAGCCTTACTCTGAATCTGGGTTTAGGTTTGCCTTCCCTAAGCACCATGCTTCTGTGTGCAATACTAAGCTTCCTGTTCACCATTATGATTTTCCCCAAAATATTGCTTCTAAGAAACTTATTTTACAATGTAATAAGTGAGGTAGAGGTAGAATTACATTTTCAGTCATGGGAGACTAGGTAATTAACATCAAAATCTCCATTGGCAACTAGATAATCTAGCAAAAACTCTTTAAAACATGAAAATCTAGGCCAGGCGTCGTGGCTCATGCCTGTAATCCCAGCACTTTGGGAAGCCGAGGTGGGCGGATCACCCGAGGTCAGAAGTTCGAGACCAGCCTGGCCAACATGGTGAAAGCCTGTTTCTACTAAAAATACCAAAAAAAAAAAAAAAAAAAAAAAAAAAAAGGCCAGGCATGGTAGCCCATGCCTGTAATCCCAGCTACTCAGGAGGCTGAGGCAGGAGAATCGCTTGAACCTGGGAAGCGGAGGTTGCAGTGAGCCGAGATAGCACCACTGCACTCCACCCTGGGCAACAGAGCAAGACTCTGTCTCTAAATAATTAAACATGAAAATCTAGAGAGGCAAGAATTGGCACAACTTCTTTCCGGAGGTATTGGCTGATTCTAGAAGAAGCATTTAAGGGGATAAGCCGTACTTCTTACTGCTCCAGGATATTAGGAGGACAAAAACTGAATACCAGTGCCTGCCAAGTCATAAAAGAGGGCTTAGGAAATTTCCATGCTTTGGGCTGGGTCCCAAAAAAGCTGCACCATAGGAGTAAGAGCGAATCGAAAGTGCATCAACTCTCCCTCATACACAGGGAATTCAGCACGGATTCAAACCATCCCAATTACTGAAATCAGATTAAAATAATCCCTTAAATGCTTGGTGATAAACAAATGCTCCATGAGGGAGGAAAAAAACCCATCGTAAGCCTCAAGTTCTACAATTTTTCAAATGCAGTCTTCACAAGAGAAAAGAAAAATAACCAGACACTTCTACAGCAGAGCAACACTCATTGAGAACAACAAGTAACTTTGGATAAAATTGCTTAAAACCTCTATTTGAAGCCATTGAAGAAATTTCAGCTAAACAGGACTCTAGAAGACAAAATACCAGAGAGAAGGTGTGCAGAGAAGAGTCAACATAACAGGCTGAGATGCTATCCTTAGCCCTGATTTTAAAGCTGAGCTTTGGCTAGCGTCTGGGAACTTTGATTACCGGAATGTTCCCACCATTCCCTAACTGATAAGGGGGTTTACTCTGTAAATTATATAAACAACATGGTTTATGCTGAATTCCTGCTTTCCTTCTAGGAGTCTGGAATTGTGATTCGTGCTAGGCAGAGGGTGCCTGTGTCACCAGCTTCCAATACAAACTTTGAGCAGTAAAACTCTTAAGGAGCATCCCTGGCAGACATTTCACACCTGTTGTCACGATTCAATACTGAAGTAATTAACCACATCCTGTGTGATTCCACAGGGAAAGGATTCTTGGAAGCTTGTGTCAGGCTTCCTCTAGACTTCACCCCATGTCCATTTCCCCTTTGCCGATTTTGCTTTGTAGTACTTTGCTCTAATAAATCATAGCCATGAGTATGACTGTATGTTGAGCCTTGTGAGTGCTTCTGTTGAATCACTGAACCTGGGGTGCTGGCGTGGTCTTGGGGACTCCCAGTACAGAAGTATTTTAACGAGAGAAGTGAGCAGACATTCTGCAGCTACTTCTTCCTTTATGGAATTTGCCAAATCTTGGTAAAAGGCCCAAGAAGAGAGTTACTGCTAAGAATCAGAGAAGCAAACAAGTTATGGCAACCACACAGGACTGGAGAAACAAAAAGAATCAAGGCCTTTAAACCAACCAGCACTTGGGAGAGCAGAGATCCTAATAAGACAGGAAGTTCAGAGAAGTGAGCCTGACACTTTCCTTGTTTTTCTCTTGAGTATTTGCTGAATTGTTGGATTGCTCAGAGAGGGGGATGGGGGGGGGGGGGGGGGGGGGGAAGCAGAAATTTACTGAAAGCCAGAAAAAAGATTTTTAGTTTTTTTTGCATCATGGCATTGAGAGATAAAAATGTTATTTCAGGATCCTTCAAGAGGGAAAGGCCCTAGTACATATCCCAGGATCTCATTTAAGAACTCTGTGGAGATACAAACAGGAGAATCAAAGTAAATTATACCTTATAAAAATCATAACTTAGCTTCAAGTCAGCTGAATGATTGATTGAATTAATGCGGTCGGCCTGCCACCACTCTTTATCTTCCTACCAGGAATATATCATCCAGACACTATAAAAATATATCATATCTAATAGTTAACATTGTGTCAAAAATTACAAAGAATGTTAAAAATCTGAACTATGAGGGAAAGGCAATAAAAACATGCACAGATGACCCAGTTATTAGTATTATCAGAGACAGACTTAAAAAATAGCTTTGATTAATGAGTAAAGATGGAGAATTTCATGAGAATCAGAATCTAATTTAAAAATTCAAAATTCTAGAATTAATGCAAAACTTAATATATATGTATTTATGCATATTGAAGAATGGATTAATCAAAAAAGATTGTCAGACTGGATTTTTTTTTCAAAAGATCAAACTATATGGTGACTACAAGAGATATGCCTTGGATTCAAAGACACAAGACACCAATAAGTTTAAAATAAAAGGTTCCAAAGTGCTATACCATACAAACAGCAACCATCTAAGAGAGTCAGAATGGCTACACTAATATCAGACCATTAGACTTTAAATCAAACAAACAAAAAATGTTATTAGAGATCAAGAGAGAAATTTTATAATGATGAAAATGTCAACTATACAAAAATGTAACAATTATGAACATACATGCACCTAACCCCAAAATACATGAAGCAAAAATTAACAGAATTGAAGGGAGAAACAGACAATTTGGTAGCAGTTGGAGATTTCAAGATTTTACTTTCAGTAATGGATATAATACCTAGGTAGGAGATAAAGATTTATCCCAATAATTCAAGGTTGATGAATTAGCTTCCTAGAACTGTTGCAACAAAACTCCACAAACTGTATGACTTAATACAACAGAATTTATTCTCTCATGGTTCTGAAGGCTGTGTGAAATCAAGGTATCAGCAGGAAAATATCCCCTTTAAGGCTCTAAAAAATAACTTCTGGTGGCTCCTGGCAGGTCTTGGCTTATAGCTGCATCCCTCCAATGTCTACTTCTGTTGTCACAGGGCTTTCTTTCCTGTGTATTTTCATATGACCTTTTTATAAGAACGCCAGTTATTGGATTTAGGGTTCACTGTAATCCATTATGACTCCAACTTAGCTAATTACATCTGCAAATATTCTATTTCCAAATAAGGTGAAATTCTGAGGTTTTAGGCCACCGTGTTTTGGGGGCTTATCATTCAATCCCATACAGTCGTCCCTATGGCTCCCCAAAATTCACATTTATCCCACATACGTTTACCCAATCTCAGTGTTCTCCGAAGTCTTAGCCATTCCAGCATCACTTATAAGTTCAAAATCTCATCTAAATATCATCAACTAAAAAAGTCCTAAATCTCATATCAAAATTAGGTATTAGTGAGAATCTGGGTATGGCTCATCCTGGGGAAAATTTCTCATCTGTGGACCTGGGAAACCAGAAAGTAAGGTATCTGCTTCCAAAATACAATGCTGGGACAAACATAAGACAGACATTTCTAATCAAAAAGGGAGAAATTTGAAGGAATAAAGGGGCCTCTGATACCCAACAGGTTTCCTGATTCCATTAAGATTCAAGGTCTAAGAATAATTCTCTGTGACTTGATGCTCCATCTTCTGGGCTGCAGCAATAATGACCCCATCTACTGCATCCATGACTCAGTCCTTGGAGTCAGCCTTCTTTCATTTTACCCCATCTTTACTCCTTTTAGTACAGGCTGGCAGTGTTCCTATTGGCACAAAATCCTCAAAAACCTATCTGTTTCCTATGCAGCTCATTCAAGCCATTAGACAAAGGGGTCTTCCATACATTTTTTTCTAGATAACTCCACCTCTATTTGTGGCTTCTGATAAGATGGTTGATTGTATCTGTAAGTCACATATCTCATCAATAAACTTTTGTCCAGCCACGCCTTTGGTGTTCTCTCCAGACCATATTTTCTCATCTTTTGCTATCTAGATAGGCTGATAATTTTTTTCAGGCAGCAAGTGCTGGTTCCTTTCACGTAATAGTTCCCTTCTCAATTTATCTCACACCTCTTGCATTTTACTGTAAGAAGCAAGGAGAAATAAGATCATATCTTCCACACTTTGCTTGCAAATGTCCTCCACTAAATCTCCAAGTTTATATCTCGCAATTTTTACTTTCCATCCAAAACTACAGCACAATTCAGCCAACTCTATTGCCACTTTATAACAGTAATCACCTTTCCTCCAGTTTTTCAATCATATATTTCAATTCCTTCTGACCTCACCAGAAACAGCTTCAATGTTCACATTTTTACCATCAATCTAATCATGATGACATATGTGTTATCTAAATGATAGAAGCTCTACTATTCTCTTCTTTTCCTTCTGAGCCCTCACCAAAATCACTTTTAATGCCCATATTTCCACCAGCAAACTTTTTAAAGCAATTTAGGTTTTCTATCATGTATGTCAAAATTATTTCAGCCTCTACCCATTAACCAATTCCAAAGTCACTTCCACAGTTTCAGATATTTGTTATGGCAGCACCCCATGCCCTGGTACCAAAATCTATATTAGTTTCCTATTGCTACTGTAACAAATTACCTCAAACTATGTGGCTTAAAACAACAGAAATTTATTCTCTCACAGTTCTGGAGGCTAAAAGCCTGAATTCAAGGCCTGTGCTCCCTTTGAAGAGTCTAGAAGTCTCACCACTTCTAGTGGTGACAGGCTGTTGTTGTTTTTTTTTTTTTTTGGCATTCCTTGTCTTCTAGCTGCCTCATTCCATTCTCTGTCTCTGTCATTACATGGCCTTCTTTCCTGTGTGTCTTCATGTGGCCTTAAAAGGGTACTAGTCATTGGATTTGGGGCTTATCTTAATCCTATATGACTTCATCCTAATTTCATTTGCAGAGACACTATTTCCAAGTAAGATTATATTCTGAGATTCAGTCTTTCACATTATGATGCAAACTGTGGGTTTATCTCACATGTTCTTTATCAGATTGAGGAAGTTGCTTGATATTTGTAGTTTGTTGAATGTTTTAAAAATCATCATGAATGAATGATGAATTTGTCAAATGGTTTCTCTGTAAGTATTGAGATGAACATGTAGTTTTTGTCATTTATTCTATTAATGTGGGGTAGTACATTAATTTATTTTTTGAATGATAAACCAACCTTGCATTCCTGGAGTGAAGCCCACTTGGTAATGGTGTAAAATTCTTTACACCATAAAAGTTCTTTTTATGTTTCTTTGATTATTTGATTTGCTAGTATTTTGTTGAGGAGTTTTACATCTCTACTCATGAGGAATATTACTCTGTATTTTTATTTTCTTATGATGTTTTTTCTGGCCTTGTGTCAGGGTAATAGTGGCTTCCAATAATGAGTTCCCCCCGCTTTTATTTTTTGGAAGAAATTGTGGAGTATTGGTATGAATTATTCTTTAAATGTTTGGCAGAATTCACCAGGGAAACCACTAGGCCTCCAATCACAGTATTTTCTTTGTGTAAAGTTTTTTGATTACTAGTTTATCTCTTTACTTTTATAGGTCTGTTCTGATTTTCTATTTCTTCTTCTTCTTCTTCTTCTTTTTTTTTTTTTTTTTTTTTTTTTGAGACAGAGTCTGGCTCTGTCACCCAGGTTAGAGTACAGTGGCATGATCTCTGCTCATTGCAACTTTCACCCCCTGGGTTCAAGCAGTTCTCATGCCTCAGCCTCCCAAGTAGCTGGGATTACAGGCGTGCACCACCACACTGGCTAATTTATGGGGTTTTTTTTGTTGTTGTTATTTTCTTTTCATTAAAGTCAAGATTTTACCATGTTGGCCAGGCTGATCTTGAACTCCTGACCTCAAGTGATCCGCCTGCCTGGGCCTCCCAAAGTGCTGTGATTATGGGCATGAGCCACCATACTCGGCCTTCTATTTCTTTTTAAATCATTTTTGGTAGTTTGTACCTTCTAGTAACTTGTCCATTTCATCTAGGTTATCCAATGTTTTGGCATACAGTTGTTTATAGTATTTCCATGTAATCATTTTATTTGATTCCTAAATTTCCTTTATTTGGTAAGGCCAGTTGTAATGCCCCCTATTTTACTTCTAATTTGTGCAACCTAAGTCTTATCTTAATCTTTTTCAGTCTAGCTAAAGGTTTGTCAATTTTACTGATTTTTTTGAAACATAAACTTCTTTTTATTTTCTCTCTTGTTTTTCTATTTGCTGTTTCTTTAATTTCTGCTCTAATTCTTACTATTTCCTTCCTCTTGCTTTGAGTTTGGTTCTCGTCTTTTTACAGTCTACTTAATATGGAAGATTAGGTTATTGATTTGAGATATTTCTTCTTTTTTAACATAGGAAGTTACATCTATAAATTTCCCTCTAAGTACTGCTTTAGCTATGTCCAACAAGTTTGGGTATGTTGTATTTTCATTTTCATTCATCTAAAAGTATGAATTTACTTGTGCTTTTTTCTTTGACCCATTGGTTATTTAGCAGTATGTTGTTTTATTTCTACATATTTGTGAATTTCCCACATTTCTTTCTGATATTAATTTCTATTTTTATTCCTGTGGTTGGAGAGGATACTTTGTGTTATGTATGTGCTTTTAAGTTTATTGAGACCTGTTTTATGACCTGACATATGATCTATTCCTGAGATTGTTTCATGTGCACTTAAGTATGTGTATTTTGTTGTTGTTGGGTGAAGTGTTCTACCAATGTGTGTTAGGTCAAATTTGTGTGTAGTGCTCTTTAAGTATTTGGTTTTCTTGTTGATCTTCTGCATAGTTGTTCTATCTATGATTGAAAGTGGAGTATTTAAGTATCTCATTATCACTAAATTGTGTATTTCTTCATCCAATTCTCTCATTTTTTTACTTCATATGTTGTGGGGCTCTGTTGTTAGGTGTATATATATTTCTAATTGTTATAGCTTCCTGACGGGTTGACAATTTTATCATTATAAGATGTCCCTATTTATTTCTAGTGCTTTTTTTGTTTTAAAATCTATTTTGTCTGATATTAGTATAGCCACTGTAGTTTTTTTTTGTTTGCTGTTTGCATGACGTATCTTTTCCCATACTTTTACTTTCAACATATTTCTGTCTTTGAATCTAAAGTGTGTATTCTGTAGACAACATATACAGGTGGTCCCGGACTTACAATGGTTCAACTTACGACTTTTTAACTTTATGATGGTGTGATGGTGATATGAATTCGGTAGAAATCATACTTTGAACTTTGATCTTTTCTTGGGCTAGCAATATACCATACAATACTCTCTTGTGATGCCAGGCAGTGGCAGTAAGCTGCAGCTCCCTGTCAGCCATGCTAACATAAGTGGTCTGAGCATGTTCAAGGTGGGCTTAGCTAAGCTATGATATAGTAGGCTGGATGTATTAAATGCATTTTTGACTTATAATATTTTCAGCTTGTGATGAGTTTATCAGGACATAATCCTATTGTAAATTGAGAGCATCTATAGTTGGATCTTGCTTTTTATCAAATATGACAATCCCTGTCTTTCAATTGGATCTTTTAATCATTCACATTTAATATTATTCATAAAGTTAGATTATGTTTGCCATTTGACCTTTTGTTTTCCATATGTCTCATGTCTTTTTTGTTCCTCTATTTTTCCTTTACTAATTTCTTTTGCATTAACTGAATATTGTCTAGAGTAGTATTTTCAAACTCATTTAATGATTTTTTTCACTGTAGGCTTTTGAGTTTTTCTTACTGTTTGCTCTAGAGCTTTCCTATACATATTAACCTATCAGAATCAGCTTCAGATTTATGTTACAGTTGACCCTTGAGCAATGTGGATTTGAACTGTGTGGATCTCCTTGTACATGGATTTTTTTCAACCAAACTTGGCTTGAAGGTTTGTCAATTGAATGTGAAACCTGTGTATATGAAGGGCTTACTTTTTGTATATGCAGGTTCTGCAAGGCTGACAGAATTTTTAAAACTCATATTTTTAAAAATATGAATTTATACTGATATTATTTTTACCCATAATCCTCACTATGTGAGTTCTATGGGATACATGGGTGTGGGGAGCAGTGTGGAGCCAATCCCCTGTGTATACCAAGGGACAGCAGTAACTTAATTCCAGTGAGATATAGAAATGTTACTCCACTTCCTCTTTCCCTTTTTTTGGTGCTACTGTTGTTATACATACCAAATATTTATATTCTACAAACCCAAGAATACATTGTTACAATTATTACTTTATGTAATTTTGTGTCTTTTTCCATTAAAGATGGAAAAAGAATGAGGAGAAAGTATATATTTATAGTGTTTGCTGTATTTAACTTCTTCTTTACCTTGATACTTTTTATTTGTTCTTGTGTGTTTGAGTTACCATCTGGTGTTATTTTCCTAGTCCAAAATTTGCCCCAAGCTACTGCCTTTATTCTGTTTTTGCAAAGTATTCATTTATATGTTTTAGGCCCAAGAATACATACATATGTACTTGCAAACATATATACATACATACACGTAGTTTTATATACTTGCTTTGTAAATCAGCCAAGAGAAATGTGTTACCTCATTTTTGCATTGCTATAGAAATACCTGAGGCTGGTTAATTTTAGACAAGAGGTTTAATTGGCTCACAGTTCTCCAGGCTGTACAGGAAGCATGGTGCCAGCATCTGTTTCTGGCGATGCCTTAGGAAGCTTACAATCATGGCAGAAGGGAAACGGGGAGATAGTGCATCACATGGCAAGAGAGGGAGCAAGAGAGAAATGGGGAGATCCACATACTTTTAAGCAACCAGATCTCACATGAACTAGCTGAGCAAGAACTCATTACCAAGGGGATGGTGCTAAGTCATGCATGAGGGATCCACCCTCATGATCTAGGCACCTCTCACCAGGCCCCACCTCCAGCATTGAGAATCACATTTCAACACGAGATTTGTAGGGGACACACATTCAAACCATAACAAGAAGAAAAAAGAAGAACTATGCATTTATACTGGTATATATTTTTACCTTTACCCATACTTTTTGTTTTTTCATGTGGATTCACACTTCCATTTGAGTTTACTTGCTTTCAGACTGAAGAACTTCCTTTGGTCTTTTCTGTAAAATATCTCTGCAAGCAATGACTTTTTTTTTCAGTTTTGTTTATTTGAGAATGTCTTTATTTCATCTTCATTTTTAAAAGATGTTTTTGCTAGACATAAGATTCATGGTTGACTGTTTTTCCTTTCAGCATTTTGCATATGTTATTCTATTGCCTCTGTCTTTCATTGTTTCTGCTGAGAAGTCAAATACTAACTTTATTTGGGATCTCTTATATGTGATAAGATGTTTTTCTTTTCTGCTTTCAAGATTTTTTTTTTCTTTTGTTCTTTTTATTTATTTATTTATTTATTTATTTATTTTTAAAATACAGGGTCTCACTCTGTCACTCAGGCTGGAGTGCAGTGGCACAATCATAGCACACTGCAGCCTTGAAGAGATCCTCCCACCTCAGCCTCTCAAGTAGCTGGGACTACAGGTATATGCCACCATGCCCAACTAGCTTAAAACATTTTTTTGTAGAGACAGGGTCTACAAAAAAATCACACCATCCTATGTTGCCAGGGCTACTGTCGAACTGCTGGGTTCAAGCTATCCTCCCTCCTTTGCCTTCACAAAGTGCTGGGATTACAGGCGTGAACCACTGTGCCTGGCCTAAGATTTCCTTTTTATCTTTGTTTTCAGAATTGTTACTCTCATGTGTCTGAATTTGTATCTCTTTTCATCTATTTTCCTTGGAGTTCACTGAGCTCAGATATGTAGATTAATGTTTTCTTAACATATTTAGAACATTTTATGCTGTCATTTCTTCAAATAGTTTTTTTTTCTGTTTTCTTCTTTTTCCTTCTTCTGACATTCTCCTTATGTGTATGTTGGTGCACTTAAAAGTGTCCCATATTTCTCTGAGACTCTTTTAATTTTTCTTCATTCTATTTTTCTCTCTGTTCTTCAAGTTTGTTGATTGTTCTGACACTTTAAATCTAGTTTAGTTGAGCCCCTCTATTAAATTTTCATTTCCGTTATTCTACTTTTCAATTCCAGTATTTCCGTTAGTTTTTTTTTTTTTAAATAATTCATATCTCTTAATTGATACTCTCTACTTGATGGGACATTGTCATCATAACTTCCTTTACTAATTTTGTTTTTTTGAGACAGAATCTTGCTCTGTTGCCCAGGCTGGAGTACAGTGATGTCATCTTGGCTCACTACAACCTCTGCCTCCTGGGTTCAAGCAATTCTCCTGCCTCAGCCTCCTGAGAAGCTGGGATTACAGGCACACACCACCACGCCCAGGTAATTTTTGTGTTTTTAGTAGAGACAGGGTTTCGCCATGCTGGCCAGGCTGGTCTCAAACTCCCAACCTCAGGTGATCCCCCCGCCTTGACCTCCCAAAGTGCTGGGATTGTAAGTGTGAGCCACTGTGCCCGGCCTCAACTTCCTTTACTTTTTAATGCATCATTTACTTGAGTTCTTTGTACATATGTGATGGCTACTTTGAAGCCTTTGTCTATTAAATCTGAAATCCAGCCCCTCTCACGTGCAATTTTTTTTTGTTCCTGTATATGTCTAACACTTTTCTGTTTCTTTGCATGTCTCACAATTTTTTATGAAAATTGGACATTTTAGGTAATAAATTATTGAGACTATGGATACCAATTTTCCTCTCCCTCTCTGGGGCTTGTTTTTGTTATTTGCTTGAGTGTGTTTTTGTGACTTGGCTAGACTATTTTAATGAAACCTGTTGTCTCCTTGTCATGCACGTCCATGTGAAGAGACCACCAAACAAGTTTTGTTTGAGCAGTAAAGCTTTTTAATCACCTGGGTGCAGGTGGGCTGAGTCCGAAAAGAGAGTCAGCAAAGGGAGTTAGGGGTGGGGCAGTTTTATAGGATTTGGGTAGGTAGTGGAAAATTACAGTCAAACGGGGTTGTTTTCTTGTCAGCAGGGCAGGGGTCACAAGGTGCTCTGTGGGGAGCTACGGACCCTTATTGTCCAGGAGAAGGAATGTCACAAGGGAATGTCATCAGTTAAGGCAGGAACTGGCCATTTTCACTTCTTTTGTGATTCTCCAGTTGCTTCAGGCCATCTGGATGTATAAGTGCAGGCTTGGGCTCAGAGGCCTGACATTCCTGTCTTCTTATATTAATAAGAAAAATAAAATAGTGTTAAAGTGTTGGGGTGGTGAAAGTTTTTGGGAGTGGTATGGAGAGATAATGGGCCATGTTTCCCAGGGCTGCTTCAAGTGGGATTAGGGGTGGTGTGGGAAACTAGAATGGGAGAGATTAAGCTGAAGGAAGATTTTGTGGTAAGGGGTGATATTGTGGGGTTGTTAGAAGGAGCATTTGTCATATAGAATGGTAGGTGATGGCCTGGATATGGTTTTGTATAAATTGAGAAGCTAAATGGAAGACCCAGGGTCTGAATAAGAGAGGGAGAAAAATCAGGTATTGAAGGACTAAGAATTGGGAGGACCCAGGACATCCAATCAGAGTGTCTAAGGGGGGTTCGGTGTGATTATTTGCTTGGTTGGTGAGTTTTTGGGCTCTATCCTTGAGTTTTTTTATATTGTCATATGCCAGGCCAGATTGATTTAGGTAAAAACAACACTCTTCATTTAAAAATATACAGAGTCCTCTTTTTTTAGCAGTAAGTCGAGGCCTCAGCGATTTTGGAGGAAAGAGAAATGCAAAGGCAGCAATTGTTTGTTAAAGAAGGATTAGAAATGGCTAGGAGAGAGTGAGATTGATAGTGTGGTGGAGATAGCTGGGGAGAGGTAGAAGGTGGCATAAGAACGGGAACGAGAATAAGAGTGAGTATAAAAGTAAAGAATAGGACTTCATCAGGGTGAAAGTGTTGGAGGGTACCTTGCCACTGCAGATCTTTTATCCACTTTAAGAGAGACTTAAGGGTGGCAGTTTGAGGTAAAACCAGGAGCCACTGAATACCAAGAGCCTGAGAAACTGCTTGGGTGATTTGACTAATAAAGGCCAGTCTGTTATCAGACTGTATTATGGAGGTGGGAAGGCCAAACTGAGGAATTATGTCTGACAGAAGGGAAGAAATGACCACAGTGCCCTTTTCAGATCCTGTGGGAAAGGCCTCTACCCATTTAGTGAAAGTGTCTACCCAGACTAAGAGGTATTTTAGTTTCCTGACTTGCGGCATTGTGAATAAAGTCAATTTGCCAGTCCTGGGCGGGGCAAATCCCCGAGTTTGATGTGTAGGGAAGAGAGGGTGTCTGAACAATCCCTGAGGAGTAGTAGAATAGCAGATGGAGCACTGAGAAGTGATTTCCTTGAGGATAGATTTCCACAATGGAAAGGAAATGAGAGGTTCTAAGAGGCGGGCTGGTGGCTTATAATTTGCATGGAAGAGGTTATGAAATGACAACAGAATAGAATGGGCCTGCGAGGCTGGAAGGAGATATTTTCCTTGGTTTAAGAACCATTTGCCTTGTGTGGGAAGAGATTGAAGTAGGTGAAAGTTTCAGTGAGGGAGTAGGTGGGAGTGACTGATGAGAAGGAGAAAACTGCCATGAGGGACATAAGCTGGAACACTAGCTGCTTCTTTAGCCACCTTATCAGCATAAGCGTTACCCTGAGCAATGGGATCTGATGCCTTTTGATGGCCCTTGCAGTGAATGACTCCAGCTTCCTTGGGAAGTAAAGCGACCTTGAGAAGAGTTTTTATTAAAGAGGCATTAATGATGGAGGACCCTTGTGTAGTGAGGAAACCTCTTTCAGCCCATATAACAGCATGGTGGTGCAGGACATGGAAGGCATATTTAGAGTCAGTATAAATATTGATGCATAGTCCTTTCGCAAGAGTGAGGGCCTGAGTTAAGGCAATGAGGTCGGCTTGCTGAGAGGTAGTGGAGGGGGGCAGAATGGTAGCCTCCAGGATAGATGTGGAAGATACTATAGCATAGCCTGCCTTTGCTGGTGAGTGGCTATTAGGCCTGGTAGAACTGCCATCAATAAACCAAGTGTGATCAGGGTGAGTAACGGGAAAGAAGGAAATATGGGGAAATGAAGTGAATGTCAGGTGGATCAGAGAGATACAGTCATGTGGGCCAGATGTGGTATCAGGAATAATGTGGGGGCCAGCCTAAAACAGTAAGGTCAAGTTGTTTGTACAGAAAGGCTACAGGGCGCGGTCCCAGCTCTTGTGTAAGAATTTTGACCCCACAGCCCTGTACTTTGCCTGTGGGTCAGCTAGGTTTATCTAGAACAGAATGGATTGTGGAGGGAGGTATTGAGGATAGGAGAGTATATGGGTTTGGCACCACGGGTGGATAGGCAAGACAATTTGGTTGATAAGGCACAGATCCTGAACTAACCTGTAAGACTTGTCTAGTTTTTGGACAGGTAAAATGGAGGAATTGTAAGGAGAGTTTATAGGCTTTAAAAGGCCATGCTATAACAGGCAAGTGATAACAGGCTTTAATCCTTTTAAAGTGTGCTGCGGAATGGGATATTGGCATTGAGTGGTGTAAGGGTGATTGGGTTTTAATGGGATGCTAAGGGGTGCATGATCGGTCACCAAGGAAGGAGTAGAGGTATCCCATACTTGTGGATTAAGGTGAGGAGATACAAGGGGAGGATTTGAAGGAGGCTTTGAACTGGGGAAAAGGGCAGCAATGAGGTGTGGCTGTAGCCTAGGAATAGTCAGGGAAGCAGATAATTTAGTTAAAATGTCTTGACCTAATAAGGGAGCTGGGCAGGTGGGGATAACTAAAAAGCAGTGCATAAAAGAATGTTGTCCAAGTTGGCACCAGAGTGGGGGAGTTTTAAGAGGTTTAGAAGCCTGGCCTTCAATACCCACAACAGTTACGGAGGCAAAGGAAACAGGTCCTTGAAAATAAGGTAATGTGGAGTGGGTAGCCTCCATGTTAAGAAGGGGACAGACTGACACTCCACTGTAAGATTTACCCAAAGCTTCTGTGATGGTCCAGGAGGCTTCTGAGGCGATCAGGCAGTGTCAATCTTAAGCCGCTAAGCTGAGAAGATCTGGGAAGGAGTCAATCAGAGAGCCTTGGGCCGGAGTTCCAGGGATTCTGGGAGTGGCTGCCAGGCGAGATGGACAGTCTGATTTCCAGTGGGGTCCCGCAGAGTTGGGATGTGACTCAGGAGGAATCCTGGGCTGTAGGCATTCCTTGGCCCAGTGGCCAGATTTCCAGCACTGGAAGCAAGATCCTGGGGGAGGAGGTCCTGAAGGAATGCCTGACTGCTATGGCTTAGGCGTGTTGAAGTTCTTGTGTGCTGGAGATGTGGCTGGGGTTTCTCTCACAGCAGAGGCAAATAATTGCAACTCTTCTCTATTATTGTACACCTTGAAGCCGAGGTTAATTAAGTCCTGTTGTGGGGTTTGAGGGCCAGAATCTAATTTTTGGAGCTTTTTGTAATGCTGGGAGTGGATTGGACAATAAAATGTATATTGAGAATAAGACGGCCTTCTGACGCCTCTGGGTCTAGGGTGGTAAAGCGTCTAAGGGTTGTTGCCAAATGGGCCATGAACTGGGCTGAGTTTTTATACTTGACGAAAAAGAGCCTAAACGCTAACTGATTTGGGAGAGGTAGGATAAAGAAAAAGGAGCATTAGCCTTGGCTATGCCTTCAGCTCCAGCCACCTCTTTAAGAGGAAATTGTTGGGCAGGTGGGGGAGGGCTAGTCACTTAGCCCGGAATGAAACTGTAAGCCAGACCAGGGATGAGGAGGGGAGGTGATAAAAAGATTATAGAGTCGGGGAGCAGAGGCTGAGGAAGAATTGATACCTGGTTTGGCCTGCCGAGGAGCAGCCTGGGGAGGAGGGGAGAGGTCAGATGGGTCTGTAAAAAAGGAGGATTCAAAGGACTCAGAGCTTGGGGTGGAGACTAAGGAACAGGAGAGAAAGAAGAAAGATTTGGGATGAGTCGCATTGGGAGCAGAGACGAGGGAGGGACCAATGTGTAAAAGAATGCCTGGACATCAGGCACCTCAGATCATTTGCCCATTTTTTGACAAAAATCATCCAGGTCTTGTAAGAAGGAGAAATCAAAAGTGCCATTTTCTTGCTATTTAGAACCATTATCGAGTTTGTATTGGGGCCAAGTGAGTGTTGCAGAAAAAAAAAAAAAAAGATGCTTAGGTTTTAGGTCAGGCAAGAGTTGAAGAGATTTTGTTTTTGAGAACACAGGCTAAGGGAGAAGAAGGGGGAATAGAGGGTGGAAGGTTTCCCATTGTGAAGGAGGCAAGCCCAGAAAAAAGAGAGGGTAGAGACATGGAGAAGGGGGGTGGTGGGCAGCCAAAGCAGGCGTCCCCGCAATTGACTTGCCACCAAGGGAATGTAGGTGAATGACCAAGGCAGGTGTCCCTGTGGTGATTAGACACCAGTAGAGTGTGGGTGAATAATCAGGCAGGCGTCTCCATAGTGATTAAACACCAAGGGAAGACTGTCTTCCCGAGTCCATGACCGGCTATGGAGTTTTGGGTCCACAGATAAAATGTGTCTCCTTTGTCTCTACTAGAGAGGAAAAAGAACTGGAATTGGAAGGACAGGGAGATTGAAGGGTAGCAAGAGAGGGAGATCGAAGGGTAGCAAGAGAGGCTGGAGAAGAGAGGGAAAAGACTGTTTACCCAATTTGAAATTGGTGAGATATTCCTTGGGCTGGTTGTACTGAGGACCTGAGGTCATAGGTGGATTTCGTCACGGAGTGAGGGCGCGGACAGGGGACTGGTCTCCCGAAGGAGGAGTCCTGTCCCGGATCTTTGGCACCAAATGTCACACGCATCCGTGTGAGGAGACCACCAAATAGGCTTTGTATGAGCAATAAAGCTGTTTATTTCACCTGGGTGCAGGTAGGCTGAGTCTGAAAAGACAGTCAGCAAAGGGAGTTAGGGCTGGGGCAGTTTTTTGGATTTGGGTAGGTAGTGGAAAATTACAGTCAAAGGGGGTTGTTCTCTTGTGGGCAGGGGTGGGGTCACAAGGTGCTCTGTGGAGAGCTCCGGACACTTATTGTCCAGGAGAAGTAATGTCACAACATAATGTCATCAGTTAAGGTAGGAACCAAACATTTTCACTTCTTTCGTGATTCTTCAGTTGTTTCAGGCCATCTGGATGTATAAGTGCAGGCTTGGGCTCAGAGGCCTGATACTCCTACTGTGTGGGCTATGACTCCTAGGAGGGTATTGCTTTGGGTGTGCACACAGTGAAGTTGGATGACAGTGATTTTGGCAGGACATTCTTTGACTATCTTTTCCCCTTGTTTCTCTGTTAAGCTGTCTGCCTCATTTGGTATCACACCCCACTGTAGACTCCATGAATTGCCAGCTGATTCCTCTATTGTTTTCAACAATGCCCTGGGGCGTAAATTGCTGTGTAGTCTGATCCAATTAAACTCAGGCAGGGGCAGTTTTTGAGACTAGTCTTTGAGGTTTAGTCTGACCCTAGGAGAGTACTTCTTTTTTTTTTTTTTCTAAGATGGAGTTTTGCTCTTGTTGCCCTGGCTGGAGTGCAGTGGTGCTATCTCAGCTCACCGCAACCTCCACCTGCTAGGCTCAAGTGATTCTCCTGCCTCAGCCTCCTAAGTAGCTAGGATTACCAGCGCCCACCACCACGTCCAGCTAATTTTTTTATTTTTGGGAGAGACAGGATTTCATCACGTTGGCCAGGCTGGTCTCGAACTCCTGACCTCAGGTGATCCACCCACCTTGGCTTCCCAAAGTGCTGGGATTACAGGTGTGAGCCACCATGTCTGGCAGAGAGTACTTCTTAGTTGTCAGTTTCCTTGGTTCTCTTTGGTGAAATAGCTTGTACATGCTTTAGCTGGTGCTCTTACTTAAGAAGAGCTGCTGTTTTCTAGAACACCCTTAGGCTTGAACTTTCCCACATTCTCTTTCAAATGGTCAGGTACTTTGGGGAAAGATTGGAACTCTCATTTCTGATGAACTAACTCTCCCCATAGGATAAATCTCCGAAGCACTATTCTGGGTGGGGCAGTAGTCTCTGATCTTCTTGGCTTCCCTCTCCTTGCTAACTTGAGCAAGCTGAAGCAAAGGTAACTGGGGTCATCCCAGCTTGGCCTGCTGCACTTGGTAGAGCCTCCGTCTTATGTGTGAGTGTTGGGTGGAGGAAGGGAGTTCCCAATCTCCTGGCTGTACTCTCCTGGAATTTTTCCTTCTGAAATTGGAGTTGGAGGGCTTGAGAAATGTTGGCATTCTACCCTCCTGTTGAGATATGGTACCCCTTGATTAGGAGCTGAGGAGAGAGGGAACTCCATCTTCCTGGTTGTATTCACCTAGGGTGGAGCTTCTGTCAAGCTGAGCTGGGTGTATAGAGTTGGGAGACGGTCATGACTCAAATTCCACATACTCTTATTGGTTCTTTCTGAGTTTTAGTAAATTTTCTTTAGTAAATGTTTCTTGATTTGCTGTATGCTTCAGAGAATTTCCAGAGACTTTAAATAGTTGTTTTAAAATAGTTTTTTATCAGTTATGCTTGTATGCCAGAAAGTGGGTCCTTGGAGTTTCTCATGCTGCCATACCAGAAGTGGAAACTTAAGTTTAGAAGACAAATGACCATAAACATTGGTTTTAAAGACATTTTGTGGTCTTCTATGTAGCCAATGAATGTACTTTTATGGCAAAATCACTAGCCAACCTTCAAACACATTTGTCTCTTCTTATTCCATTAATTATTCTTTTTGAAAAGAGGATAAAGATGTTCTGCTAAGTTGGGGCTACATGATCAGAAACATTTAGTTAGAATTCACTTCAAAAATATAGTACTGGGATTAGAAACATTTCAGAGAAGTTGAACCTTTTTATTTTTATTATTATTATTATTATTTGATACGGAGTCTTGCTCTGTCACCAGACTGGAATGCGGTGGTGTGATCTCAGCTCACTGCAACCTCCGCCTCCCAGGTTCAAGCGATTCTCCTGCCTCAGCCTCCTGAGTAGCTGGGACTACAGGTATGCGCCACCATGCCCAGCTAATTTTTGTATTTTTAGTAGAGACAGGGTTTCACTATGTTGGCCAGGATGGTCTCGATCTCCTGACCTCGTGATCTGCCCACCTCGGGTTCCCAAAGTACTGAGATTACAGGCGTGAGCCACCACACCTGGCCTTTTGAACTTTAATGTAGGTATGAGAACAATAAATGGTTTGTCTCTAGGGACTATTTTAGGAGTAAATTATCTTGCTGCCAAAGACATTGCTAAAGTTTTCTTCTAAAACAGTGACACTGATTATCAAAGAATTGCTTGGTATAAAAACAAAACAAAAATCTAGTACTAGGTCAATTGCTTATGATTAACAATAAACAAATAAGCCAAAACAAGACCAGCCTACACAACGTTGCTGTCATTTACAAGGCCCCTGTTTCCTTGATAGCAGCCACCAAATTGATGGCCATTGCAAAGGTCCAATTTCAGTATTTATCCCCAGATTCTATGATACAATGGTAAAAAGTCCTATATTTCTTCCTTTGTGTTCCTGAAATGAAAAGCCATGTAAATGAGCACTTTACATAGTTATCACTTTAGCCTTGCCATGAAATGTTATCAGCTATAGGCTTCATTTAGACTAAAACCTGAAGTTCTCAAAATGCGCAAGTCCAAAATGATAAGCCCTAATTGTTGTATAATACAACTTAATATAATAAAATATAAACATTATGAATAATGAGAGTGACATAGTTTCTGTGGATTTCTGCATTTTTTTTGAGTGAACATATTTCAGAAAGAATAAGCATACTCTTAAAATACTTTCTTACAGTAACTCACTAGAAGTTAACTAAAATTAGTTGCCCCTTCCCCCAAAAAACAGGGAAATGTAATGATATATTTTATGCCAAAAGTAATTGGATTGCTAAAATAGATCTGCTTATGATTTAGAATATGAAAATTTTCCCATTTTAGTAACATTTTACACATCATATTTTAGCATTTCTAACCTTGCAGTTATACATGTGCATCCTGGGAAACAGTTTTTATTGTAGTGGTCCTACCCTTGTTTTTCTTTTTTTTTTTTTTTTTTTTTTTTTTTTTTTTTTTTTTTTTGAGACGGAGTCTCGCTGTGTCGCCCAGGCTGGAGTGCAGTGGCCGGATCTCAGCTCACTGCAAGCTCCGCCTCCCGGGTTCACGCCATTCTCCTGCCTCAGCCTCCCGAGTAGCTGGGACTACAGGCGCTTGCCACCTCGCCCGGCTAGTTTTTTGTATTTTTTAGTAGAGAGGGGGTTTCACCGTGTTAGCCAGGATGGTCTCGATCTCCTGACCTCGTGATCCACCCGTCTCGGCCTCCCAAAGTGCTGGGATTACAGGCTTGAGCCACCGCGCCCGGCCTGTTTTTCATATTAAAAAAGAAATGGCTTCTTTATGCTAAGAAAGATTAATTAATATTATGTGTTAAAGAGACATGTATTAGTCTGTTTTGCATTGCTGAGACTGAGTAATCGTAGGAAAAAGGTGTATTTGGCTTCCGATTCTGCAGGCTGTACAAGTATGGCATCCACATCTGCTTGGCTTCTGGTGAGGCCTCAGGAAATTTACAATTATGGTGAAAGGTGAAGGGGGGGCAGGCATGTCACATGGCATGAGAAGGAGCAAAAGCAATGCCAGGCTCTTTTTAACCAACTAGCTCTCTTGTGAACAAACAGAATGAGAACTCACTCATTACCATGGGAAGGGCATCAAGCCATTCATAAGAGATCTGCCCCATGACCCGCATACCTCCCACTATTCCTTCAACATTGAGGATCACATTTCAACATGAGATCTGGAGAGGACAAAGATCTGAAACACTTGGCATCCCTTGCTGGTGCTTATTAATAGCCTTACATATTTGTCGCTAAGTTCATTTCATATGTGCATATTTTCTGGTCTGGATTTTTTTCCCCTTTATTTCAAACAGTCATGTCCATATGTAATTCATTCAATTCATACACATGTACTAAAGACCTACTCTGTGTGAAGCCCTCTGCTGGGTACTGAGAATGCAAAGATGTGAGGGTCATGATTATTTGTGCTAGGTGTCCTAAGAGAACTAGCATAATGAGAGTGGGATGGGGAATGACTAATTTCGTTTGAAAGAAGGATCTGGTGAGGACTCTCAAAAGAGGTGCTTAACAATACCTATATAAAAGAACAGGAGTTTGCCAGGTAAGTAAGGGAGAGGAGGGTCCTGGGGAAAGGAATATCAGTCAGAGGGAACTACAGGAGGAAAGGTCTAGAAGAATAAAAGGCCTTGATGTGTTCAGAACATTGTAGGTGTGCAAACTTAGGGAGTCAGCAAGCCCATCTTCAGGGTTAGTAATCCACTAGAAGGATTCACAGAACTGACTAGAAGCAGTCACGCTCATGGTTATGGTTTATTATATCAAAGGAATATCGATTAAAGTCAGCCTGTAGAAGACATGCATGGGGTGGTGTGTTAGGCCATTCTTGCATTGCTGTAAAGAAATACTTGAGACTGGGTAATTAATAAGAAACAAGTTTAATTGGCTTATGATTCTGCAGGCTATACAGAAAACATAGTGCCAGCATCTGCTTATGGGAAGACCTCAGGAAGCTTCCGGTCATGGTGGAAGGCAAAGGGGGAGTAGGTGTCTCACATGGTGGGAGCAGGAACAAGAGGTGGGGGTAAGGTGCTGCACACTTTTAAACAACCAGATCTTCCAACAACTCACTTGCTGTCATGAGGAGAGCACCAAGCCATGAGGGATCCACCGCTGTGATCCAATTACTTTCCCCCAGGCCCTACCTCCAATACTGGGGATCACATTTCAACATGAGATTTGGAAAGGACACAGATTCAGCCCCTATCAGGCATAGCCCAGGAGAGGTCCATGTGTGGTTTCCAGTTGTCCTCCTCCAGCATGGTCATGGACCATGTTAACTTCTCCCAGCAATAATGGGAGACAATCCATCTGGAGTATTATCAACCAGGAAAGCTCATCTGAGCCTTAGTGCACAGAGTTTTTACTGGGGCTCAGTCACATCAAAATGGTTGACTGCCAGCATAACTGACTTTTAGGCTGTAGCCCCTCTGGAGGTCAAGCTGATACTGCATAGCACCAAACCCCCACAATAAATCACACTGTTAGACTACCCAGTGGCCCAAGGCCCCCAGGTAAACAAAGTCATTCTTATCAGGCAAGACATTTCAAGTGCTTAGAGATGACCTTTTAGGAGCTGAGGGTAAAGGCCAGACCTCTCTTTGGGTACACTTAATTCTTTACTATACAAGGTATAAGGAGTCCAGTCTGACTGGAGTGCAGAGTTTATTAGAGGCTGGAAATGTGTTCAGGGCCAGATGGAGAATCATTGATGGGGTGACAAATGGAGGGGGAGTAAATGCAAGTAACAGAAGATGTAGATCAAAGATGCATGGAATTAACAGCTATATTTGGGGAATGTGGTTTTCAACATTACCTCCTTCCACATAATGCCTGGAAGACCAGAATAGAGGCATAATAAAACCAAAATCACAAGCAAAAGAAATGCCAAATCGTGTTTGTGTGCTGGAACATTACAGCATGTGTTTCACAACAGTGCCATACAAGAAAATGTAACCAAAGCAAGCCACTTAAATTGAGTATATAGTGGAAGTCAGATCAAAAAGTTATCTATGGGTATCAGGGCTCTTGTTATCTCCTTACACAGAAGAGCACCAACGTCTTCCAAAAGAAATTTGTCAAATGACCTTTTTACCACTCCATTGTATGGAACTATGCCTTGTGCATTTCCCTATTTTTCATCACTTAAGCTTCTCTTATGTTTTAGTCTACTAAAACAAAATTATAAACTCAGAAAATTTGGAGGCAAGAGAGGTCTTAATACTCCTTTAAGTCCACCTTTTGCTTAAGGGCAGCCCTCAGATTGCTTGCATGAGAACCTTCTGGGAAGATTTCTCATTCCTAATAAGAGATTATGGTTCAGCAAATGGGAGAGTGGAGGTGGCAGTGGGAAAGAAGCATATAAATCTGCATATTTATTTATTTATTTTTGAGACAAGATCTTGCTCCATTACTCAGGCTGGAGAGCAGTGGCGCAATCTCGGCTCACTGCAACCTCTGCCCCCTGGGTTCAAGCGATTCTCCTGCCTCAGCCTCCTGAGTAGCTGGGACTAGGAGCGTGTGCCACCAGGCCCTGCTAACTTTTGTATTTTTTTAGTAGAGACGAGGTTTCACCATGTTGGCCAGGCTGGTCTCAAACTCCTGATATCAAGTGATCCACCCACCTCAGCCTCCCAAAGTGCTGGGATTACAGGGGTGAGCAACCGCGCCCAGCTGAAATCTGCATTTTAATAAGCATGTCAGTCTGCATCTACCTATGAATCTTTCAAAATATTTTGCACACTTCCTTATGATTATTTGTTTAGATAAGCACCAGGAAAATATTTGGCTCACCCAAGCATCTATTACCTAAAAGGCTCTCAATAAATGGTGTTTGAATAGTTGTTCACTCTCCTAAAAGATCTCCTAGATTCCGGGGACCAGAAGACGGGGCTGAGGGATTCTGTGATGAGGTTACCTGGACAGGCTAAGGTAACGTGCCAGCCAGCCTCAGCCAGTTTTTGGCTAGACCCCACCAGGTGCCAATACTTTTTTGCTTCGTTGTTACCGTTGTTTCATAATAAAGGTTTATTTTTAAAAATCCAGGCATCTTAGTTGAACTAAGTAAGGAGAAAGGGGAAGTTTGCACACACCTCCTAGATAGTTATTCTTTTGTGAGGGCCTGAACCAGCCTGGGCCAAGTGATTGACTTGTACACTAGATGTAAGAACCGGCCGGGCGCGGTGGCTCAAGCTTGTAATCCCAGCACTTTGGGAGGCCGAGACGGGCGGATCACGAGGTCGGGAGATCGAGACCATCCTGGCTAACACGGTGAAACCCCGTCTCTACTAAAAAATACAAAAAACTAGCCGGGCGAGGTGGCGGGCTCCTGTAGTCCCAGCTACTCCGGAGGCTGAGGCAGGAGAATGGCGTAAACCCGGGAGGCGGAGCTTGCAGTGAGCTGAGATCCGGCCACAGCACTCCAGCCTGGGCGACAGAGCCAGACTCCGTCTCAAAAAAAAAAAAAAAAAAAAAGAACCATTGCTTTTTTTTTTTTTTTTTTTTGAGACAGAGTCTCGCTCTGTCACCCAGGCTGGAGTGCAGTGGTGCGATCTCAGCTTACCTCTGCCTCCTGGGCTCAAACGATTCTCCTGCCTCAGCCTCCAGAGTAACTGGGATTACAGGTGCCTGCTACCACGCCCAGCTAATTTTTTTATTCCCACCTTCCAACCCCAACTTCTGCAAATGAGTGCTTCCAATCTTGGGCTTTTAATTTCATTTCCAATGTTTAATAGATGTGTAATTGTGCCCTAGATTGTACATGTATTAAAGAAACCCAGCCAGGTATGTATTTTTCATTTTGGTAATTTGATGTCTTTAAGTCTGCATGTGTACATGGTTTGTCCACCTTGGCTATAAGTCAGGCAGAATCAGATACTAACCTTATATATTTACAATTGTTTTTTATTAGTAGTATATTATACACTTAGTCTTCTCACACAAGAATAAGGCATATGTCTTCATAAATTTATTTTTCCTCTATTAGAGTTTTGTATCTGCCTGTAAATAGATTGCAAAATTATAAATCATGTTAAAGAAATCCTCCATAACTTAATATATTTCATTTTTATCAAACAACTTATGTAGATATAAAACATTTGATACTCTATGTGAAAAACCAGAATGCATGATGCCATGTGTAAATATAACTGCATCTCAGGAAAAATTAAAAAGAATTATATAAAAATAAAAACTTATGGGATGATAGTAGCACTTTTTTCCTTCTTGGCAAATTTTCTTTAATAATATTATTAAATCTTTATGAGAAGAAATTAAGTAAAGATGGTGAGATGGTTTGGATATTTGTCCCCTTCAAATCCGTGGCTCATGCCTGTGATCTCAACGCTTTGGGAGGCTGAGGCAGGCAGATCACTTGAGGTCAGGAGTTCAAGACCAGCCTGGCGAACATGGCGAAACCCCATCTCTACTAAAAAAAAAAAAAAAAAAAAATTTAGCCAGGTATCCTGGTGCGTGCTTGTAAATCCCAGCTACTCCAGCAACTCGCTACTTGGGAGGCTGAGACAGGAGAATCACTTGAACTTGGGAGGCAGAGGTGGCAGTGAGCCAAGATCATTCCAGCCTGGGCAACACAGCAAAACTCTGTTTCAGAAAAAAGAAAAAAGAAATGTAATCCCCAGTGTGGAGGTGGGCCTGGTGGGTGGTGTTTGGATTATGGGGGTGGATCTCTCATGAATGGCTTAGTGCCAACCCTCTGGTGGTAAATGAGTTCACAAAAGATCTGGTTTTTAAAAATTGTGTGGCCCCTCCCTCCTTCTCTCTCTTGTTCCCTTTCTTGCTGTGCGATACTCTACTCCCTTTCTCCTTCTACCATGATTGTAAGCTCCCTGAGGCCCTCACCAGCAGTCTTGTGGATGCCAGCACCGTGCTTCCTGTATAGCCTGCAGAACCATGAGCCAATTAACAATTAAACCTCTTTTATTTTCTTCTTTTTTTTTTTTTTTTTTTTGAGACAAGGTCCCCCTCTCTCACCTAAGCCTTCTGAGTAGCTGGGACTACAGGCGCATACCACCATGCCTGTCTAATTTTTGTATTTTTAGTAGAGACAGGGTTTCACCATGTTGGCCAGGCTGGTCTCGAACTCCTGGCCTCAAGTGATCTGCCCACCTTGACCTCCCAAAGTGCTGTCATGAGCCACCATGCCTGGCCCTACACCTCTTTTCTTTATAACTTACCCAGACTCAGGTATTTCTTTATAGTAACGCAAGAATGGTCCAACACAGATGGTTGGACTTTTATAAAATATTCTATTTTAGAATGTGACTTATACCTTTATTCTGTTGAAAGCATGATGAATTATGTTTTACTTCACTTTGCTGAGAATTAAGTGCTATGGGTTTCCAAAGACATCTTTTTTTTTTTTTTTTGAGACAGAGTCTTGCTGTGTTGCCCAGGCAAGAGTGCAGGGGTACGGTCTTGGCTCACTGCAAGCTCCACCTCCCAGGTTCACGCCATTCTCCTGCTTCAGCCTCCCAAGTAGCTGGGACTACAGGCACCCGCCACCATGCCTGGCTAATTTTTTGTATTTGTAGTAGAGATGGGGTTTCACCGTGTTAGCTAGGATGGTCTGGATCTCCTGACCTTGTGATCTGCCCACATCGGCCTCCCAAAGTGCTGGGATTACAGACATGAGCCACTGAGCCCAGCCCCAAAGACGTATTTTTTTAAGGTTTCAATTACTAAGTTTCTTTAGGATTTGATAATTTCTACATTTTCAGTATTATTGGTCTTACTATGTTATACATTTTCTTGATTTTGTTTTATCAGCTTGAATATTGTAATATATTTATAGCTATCTACTTCTAGGTAAAAATAACATTTGTTAGAGAATATAAGAAAGTTATAATCCCTTAATTTTTCCTTCAACATTTCATAATAAAAATTGTCAAATGTTACAGAAATGTTGATTCCTAGTGCTTTTTCCTTTATCCATTGATTGCCAACCCCTCTCTGGCCAGGTTATGATATTAAAAAATGTCTCCACATGTTGACAAATTTCCTTTAAGAAGGCAAAATCATGAACCACTACTCATGAGGGGTATTAGTATGTCATTTTAAAAAAGAGTTTGACATTAGAGTTATTTCCTCATGAGTGGGCAGTGTTTCCTCCTGCTTTGTTTTCTGAAAAATTGTATGTGAGATCAGTATTATTTCTTCCTTCATTGATAAAATTTACCAATGAAACTAAGTGTCCTAGAATTTACTTTGTGGGTAGGTTTCCGGTAACAGATTAAATTCTTTTAACAGAGATAGAGCTATTCAGATTTTCTGTTTCTTCTTGTGTCAATTTTGATAAGTTGTATTTTTCTAGGAGTTTGTTCATTTATGTAAATTATCAAATTTGTTGGCATAAGGTTTTTCATAATATTCTCTTACAATCCTTTTAATATTAGTTGAATCTATAGTTATAATTGTTTTTAAATTCTTGGTTATTTGGATTCTCTTTTTTCTTCATTACAAGGAGTTTGTCAATTTTAGATTGTTTCCAGTTTAGGGCTGTTACAAATAAAGCTGTTATGAACATTTGTGTACAAGTTTGTATGTTTGCATGTTTTCATTTTGCTTGGATATATGCCTATGAGTGAAATTAATGGGTTATATGGTAACTATGTTCAATCTTTTGAGGAACCACTAAACTATTTCCCACTGTGGCTGCATGATTTTATATTCCCCAACTCCAGAAGTGTATGAGTGTTGTAATTCCTTCAACCCCTTTCCAAAATTTATCAACACTGTCTTTTTTATTCTAGCTATTCTAGTGTGTATGAGGTGGTATCTTATTGTGGTTTTGATTTGCATTTTCCTAATGACTAATGATATTGAATATCTTTTTATGTGCTTACTGGCATTTGTGTATCTTCCTTGTCTGCTGCAGTTTAATTTATCGTTTCTTCCATTTATGGTCTATGCTTTAGCGTTTCTATCTAAGAAACTATGTTTATCTCAAGGTCACTAAGATTGTATCCAAGTTGTCTTCTGGAAGTTTTATAGTTTTAGGTTTTATATTAGTCTATTATGCAGTTTGTCTTAATTTTTGTATATGATTTGAAGAAAGGGTCAGTGCTCCTTTTTTCCCCATACAGATATGCAGTAGTTCCAGCACCATTTGTTGAAAAGATTTTTTTTTTTCCCATTGAATTTCCTTGACACTTTAAAAAAATAACCATATATATGGCATATTTCTGGACTCTCTATCAAGTTCTCCTGGTACCTTTTGCTAAGGCCAAACTGTTTTGTTACTGTAGCTCAGGGCTTCTCAATTTCAGATTATTTAAATTTTGGTTCCAATATTTCTTTGTTGGTAATATTTTCAAAGAACTAGCTTTTGGCTTTGTTAATTTTCTCTATTGTGTGTTTTCTATTTTTCTGACTTTTGTTGTAATTAATTTTATTTACTTTCTGATACTTTGGGTTTACTTTATTTATTTTTAGCTTCTTAAAATAATAGATCATTAATTTAAGACTATCAAATTATTTTCTAATACAAGCATTTAAAACTATACATTTCCCCCTGAGCACTGCTTTACCCATATCCCATATATTTTTATGTGTTCTGTTTTTATCATTGTGTTTAAAATAGTTTCTAAATTCCCTTCTGATTTCTCCTTTGACTCATAACATTTGAAAGCTTGCATTTAATTTCCAAATATTTGAGGTTTCCTAGGTATGTTACTTTTATTGATACGATTTGTAATTTGATTCTATTGTGGTTGGAGAATATGCTCTACATGTTATCAATTCCTTAGAAGTTACTGAGATTTGTTTTATGGCTCAGCATATGGTCTGTCTTGGTGAATGTCCCATGTACACTTGAAGAGGATATGTATTCTGCAGTTGTTGGATGTAATATTATACAAATGCTGATTATATCAAGATATTTTATAGTATTATTCGAATCTACTATGTCCTGAATTTTGTCTAGTTGTTCTATCAATTGATAAAAGAAGTATATTAAAATATATTACTATGATTGCAGAATTATCTCTTTCTACTTTTATTTTGGTTAATTTTTTTTCTTCATGTATTTTGAGGTTCTGTTATTAGGCACATATTTATAATTTATATGTCTTTCTGATGGATTGCTCCTTTTATATTTCTGATATATTCTCCTTCATCTCTGGTAATATTCTTTGTCTTATTGTTTATTTAATCTGATATCAATATATCCTCTTCAGCCTTCTTAGGCTTACTTATTTTTCCAAATACCATCTTAGTTGGGGCTAGAGTTTCGACAAGCGAATTTTGTGGAAACACAAACATTTAGTCCCTAAAAATGTTCTTATGATTCGTATTTGAAATGAGTTTCTTGTAGACAGCATATAGTTAGGCTGTGTTCTTTTATCCACTCTGCCAATCTTTGTCTTCTAATTGGTGTGTTTATGCCAGTTACATTTAATGTAATTATTGATATGTCAGGGCTTAAATCTTTCATTCTATTTTTTTCTATTTTTAGTTTTCTGTTAGTTTCTTTTTTATTTATTTTTTCTGACTTCCTCTGAGTTGCTTAACATTTTTTTAAAAGAATTATTGAGAATTATTGGTGTATCTTTTTTTTTTTTTTTTTTTTACTTTGAGATAGGGTCTCACTCCTGTTGTCCAGGCTGTAGTGCAGTGGCGCAATCATGACTTACTGCAGCTCAACTTCCTGGGCTCAAGCAATCTTCCCACCCCAGCCTTCCAAGTAGCTGGGACTGCAGGCACAAACCACCACACCTGGGTACTTTTTTGTATTTTTAGTAGAGATGAGGTTTTGGCATGTTGCCCAGAGTAGTCTCAAACTACCTGCCTCAGCCTCCCAAGTTGCTTACAGGCATGAACCACCATGCCAGGCCAGTATATATTTTTTATTGCATGTACTTTCAAACCTATTTGTGTCTTCTTACTTAGAGAAATTGATAAAAGAAGTATATTAAAATATTTTAATTAAATTTTTAAAAATTAAACTAAAAATATTTAATTAAAATTAAAATTAAACTATAGTAAAATATCTTACTTAGAGAAGACACAAATAAAGATGGTATTATGTACAGAGCATATGGTTGAGTCTTGCTTTTGTTACCCACTCTGATAATTTTTGCTTTTTAATGTGTTTAGATCATTAACATTTAATATAATTATTGATATGGCTGCATCTAGGTCTACCATTTCATCATCTCATCATCTGTACCCTTCATTTTTTGTTTTTCTGTTCCTATCTTATTGTTTTTTAAACAATTTTCTTAGTATTCCATTTTAATTTTATCTATTTGATTTTTAGCTATATTTCTTTGTATTGCTATTTTAATGATTGCTCTAAGAATTATAATATACATCTCTAAGCAGAACTTGCCTTTTTAATACAGCGCTTCAAAGGTTTTCCTGGAAGCTTACCTAGCAGATGTCTGTTTACATCTCATTGGCTAAAATTGGGTTTAATCACTACCTTTAGACCAACCATTGTCCATGGATAGTGACTAGGTTAGACAAATTTGATTCACATTCCGGAATTGGAGGATGAATCCATCTACACTGAAACAGGAGAGTCTCTTTGTTTGGTATTTGTTAGTAGGAAAGAAGGAGGGTGAATACAAAGTAAACAGTGGTCAGTGCCTGCCATGGTCATTAAGCTTGTTGAATGTACTTAGTGTGCCAACATTTTAACCTCAGCACATTTTTAACACAGTTCTTTTATTTTTTTGTTGTTATTTCCCTTTAATTATCTTATCAATAAAGGAAAACTATCCCCTTCAAAAAATTACGTTAAATGTAGCTTCTAGTATTTGTTGCCCATGCCTCCTATTCCCATTTTGTTGTTTATTTAGGCTAGGAATGCCCCTTGGAATAAATTTTGAAAGTCTGTGCAAAAGTGGCCTATGGTAGATAATGCTTATTATCTACAAATGAGTGATTAAATAATGAATGCCCAAAAGTGGCTATTTTCTGACTACAAAAATGAAATTTCATGAAGAATCGGTTTAATTTTATTCTAGCAGATCAGAATTTCTCTTGAGATTTATTTTGCCATAAAGGAGACAACCGTAACTTTTCTTTAGACAAAAAAGCAAAAGAGAAACAAAAAGATTAATTTGGGCCATTGGCTATTTCCTTTCCCATTTTTAAAAGAAGGTAGGTGTCATAAACCATGTTACATGTCATTTTGTTTTTAAAAGCTTAAGTAGTATTTTAAGTGTCTTTGACTTAATACATTTTGGTACAATATGGATATACTTGTGGAAATATTCATAACTAGAGGAAAAAAGAATTGGCATTTGCAAAGTTTAATTACATATAAGATGTTTGGTTTGCGAAAACCAGGCCCATAATTTTGAAAGCACATTGCCCACTTTCTTCTCTAATAGGAAGGTACAGCTACTTATTACTGATGATAGAATTATAAATTCTCTAAGGCAGAGACTATTTTCTGTCTCATTAGCAACTTGTGTGTGCAGAGGGACAGGTTGGTCAGCCTTATGATGATTTACAACTTAATAAATATATATGTACATTATCTTATTGGAGATCCTTAACCTCCCAAGAAGGTAGTGGAGGAAATTTCTCCCATTTTTTGGATGTTTCCTGTATGCCAGCATCCCTAGGCACCCCCCTCCATGCTGTACAAATTCCTTGGAGTTGGTCCATGTACAACCTGCAAGGAGACTTTCCTGCCTCCTAAGTGTTTTCCAGACGGACAGCATGGGGAGTCTGGGTGGAAAATCATTGATTGTGCAGGACTGTTTCATTTAACATCCCCAGACCTCATTCAAAGTACCAACACTGCCGACCTGCCATCGTGACATTCAGAAATGCCCCTCCCCACCAACCACCAGATGCCCCTGGGAAGTAGTGCCATGTCAGGACTCGCTACCATGCTGCCTCTCTAAGGTCATAAGTGGCAGGATTTATAACCACAGTGAAGAAAAATGGCCTTGACAGAGAATTGTGAACATTTTGGACCAAACACATAAACCTTCCTGTATGCAAGCTTTCTTGGACACACAAGGGAGTGCTTGGAGGAGATTAAGAAGTATTTGGGGCCGGGCGCGGTGGCTCACGCCTGTAATCCCAGCACTTTGGGAGGCCGAGGCGGGCGGATCACAAGGTCAGGAGATCGAGACCACGGTGAAACCTCGTCTCTACTAAAAATACAAAAAAATTAGCCGGGCGCGGTTGTGGGCGCCTGTAGTCCCAGCTACTCGGGAGGCTGAGGCAGGAGAATGGCGGGAACCCGGGAGGCAGAGCTTGCAGTGAGCTGAGATCCGGCCATTGCACTTCAGCCTGGGCGACAGAGCGAGACTCCGTCTCAAAAAAAAAAAAAAAAAAAAAAAAAAAAAGAAGTATTTGGACCAGCCTGGGCAACAGGAGGAAACCCTGTCTCTACAAAAAATGCAAAAATTGGCCGGGCACAGTGGCTCACGCCTGTAATCCCAGCACTTTGGCAGGCCGAGGCTGGCAGATCACAAGGTCAGGAGTTTGAGACCAGCCTGACTAACATGGTGAAACCCCATCTCTACTAAAAATACAAAAATTAGTCTGGCATGTTGGTGTGCACCTGTAATCCTAGCTGCTCAGGAGGCTGAGGGAGCAGAATCGCTTGAACCCAGGAGGTGGAGGTTCCAGTGAGCCAAGATCATACCACTGCACTCCAGCCTGGGTGACAGAGTGAAAAAAAAAAAGAAAAAAGCAAAAATTAGATGGGCATGGTGGTGTGTGCCAGTTACTTGGGAGGCTGAGGTAGGAGGATGTCTTGAGCCCAGGAGGCAGAGGTTGCAGTGAGCCATGATCGTGCACTGCACTCCAGCCTGGGTAACAAAGCAAGACCCTATCTTTAAAAACGAGAAAGAAAGAAAGAAACATTTGGAATCCCTCAAGCAATATGAGTGTCAAAGCTTAGAAAAGGAGTTGGCATAGAAGAATCACCTCAAAATAATAATCATGGTGATAGCAATAAGAATGCTCAAGCCAGGTGTGGTGGCTCAGACTTGTAATCCCAGCACTTTGGGAGGCCAAGGTGGGTGAATCACTTGAGCTCAGGAGTTTGAGACCAGCCTGGCAATATGACAAAACCCCATCTCTACAAAAATAAATAAATAAATAAATAAATAAATAAATAAATAAATAAAACACACAAAAATTAGCTAGTGTGGTAGTGTGCACCTGTAGTCTCAGCTACTTGGGAGGCTGAGGTGTGAGGATCACTTGAGCCTAGGAGGAGCTCACCCCACTGCACTCCAGCCTGGGCAACAGAGTGAGACCCTGCCTCAAAACAAACAAACAATGCTAACACTGTTATTACTATGTGCTAGGCACAATGTCAAGCTACCTGCATGTACTATCTTATTTAATTCTCACAATAGTGCCATGCAATTGTTGCTACCATTACCCTCATAGATTAGTGAACTACTATCATCCCTTGCCACAGTCATTATTATAAAGTCCTTTCTGGTCTTACTGCTTCCATGGAGTAAGCAGTACTTTTACCCTTCTGGAGTCCACTCTTGACAAAATCAACCAGAGCCAATTTTATAAAACAAAATCAGATCACGTAACTCCTCTGCTAAAACTCTCCAGTTGCTTCCTGTCACTGAATAAAATCAGAAGTCCCACAGTGGTCCACAGGGTGCATATGTCCTGGTTCCACATACCTCCCTCATCTCCTTCTACTCTGTCCCACACAGACCTCACTCCAGCCACACAAGCTTCTTATCATTCTTGGAACAGGCCAACCTTAGTCTCACCTTGGTGTTTGCAATGGCTGTCTCTTCCCAAGATGTGACTCACTCTCTTACCTTATTTGGTCTCTGCTCAGACCTCATCACCTGAAGAGCCTTTCCTGGTGGCTCCATCCAAAGTAACCTCCCTCCTTCACTCTTTACCCTTCCCCCACTCCAACTGCTGACCTTTGCCTCCCTCTGACACTCTATTAAGTGCCTCTTTGTCCTCCCATTCATTGTTTCTCCAATCATAAGTATGTGAGCTTATAAAGTGGGGGCTTTGTCTTGTTCTCCCCTGAATCCCTATCTCTTAGAAAACATAGTAACTCAGTAAATATTTCTTGAGTATCTGTGGCTGCCTGAAGTAAAGTGACTTGTCCAATGTTCAGAGCTAATAAGGAGTGATTCACACTCTGAACTCCCAGACCGTCACAGAAGGCCCTCCTTTGGGAAGAGGGGAAAAAAGTACAAATGGAAGAGAAGTTTAGTGTGGAAGATGGGAATGGGAGAAAGGCCTTTCTTCTCTGCCAGGGAATGCTCGATGGAACATTTTTTTTTTTTTTAATGCATGTAGTAACCAAAGGACAATTGTATAAAAGGTAAAAGCTAAGGTGCAGACGCTGAGACTTCAGCAAGTCAGGAGTTTGTCAGTAAATTGGAACCAGAGTTGTTTCTTTCTGGGCTATGCAGTTGCTAGACAGCTCTCTGCTTTAGCCTTGCTGTCTAATTGTCATATGTAGGAATCATGCAACTGCAGAACGGTGTCTGTTAAAGCAGCTCCGTAGTGGTCATTCTGAGCAAATTAATTTAGGATTAGCTCAGAAATAACTAATGCCTCCAGGGCAGCCAGAATTGCAGTCTGCCTATTAACATTTGCTTTGTTCCATTGCTTTAGAGTCATATTCAATTTATCAATTCCCCTCTTCCAGTTTTTGGCATGGTATCCTTTTGTCCCTTTCTCCTTCTGTATCATAACTCTCAGGGAGCCTAGCTCGCTGTGTGTTGAATACTTTAAACATTTTTTTAAGTAATTATGCAATTTTAAAAATGACTTATCTTTTTGGCTAGGGGGAAGCAAGGGAAATCGACAGAATACCACCTCAAATGATGTGGACTCAGTTTCTTGCTGGAATTTGCAAAGCCGGTTTAAATACGATCTTAAGTGTCAGAAGATTGTTTTTAAAATATAGGAATTCAAGAAGACAGACTTTGAGAATGCAAATTTGAAGAACTTGGAATCTTTTCCATTTCAAATATAATATTAACCACGGAGCTTGTCTAGCTGGATGCCACAGTCTGTACAACATAAGGAAATCATCATAATAAAAACAGCTTCACGGCCTTGCTGGTGTTTGGTGCTGTCTTTGCCCTTACACCATTTTTTGCATGTTGTTGGTTAGAAAAATAGCAATGTATGTAGGAGATCTAAAGGGCAAATCATTAAATTATGGCCACTAGCTATGAACCAATGAATGAATGTCAGCAGAGGAAGTGTGATGACTTAAAATATAGAAATGATGCTTCCAAAACTTTCCAAGGTTGTTTACATCACTGTTGGGGGAAAAATAAGGTTTATGTGGAGAAAAAAATTCAAGAATGCCTGAAAGTCATATAGCAATTATGACAAAAATTCAAAGCAGTTCATAGGCAGGGATAAAGGTGTAAGGAAGGCAGGGTCTAAACTGGTGCAATTTGTGTGGGGAGGGAGGGGGTGATGGTGGGAGACAAGGGGAGGGGAAGAATCGCTTAGCCCTCCATGGATTTATGTTTAGCATTCTATTAAAGAACACTGGGATTTAATCCAATGCTAGCTTTACTCTAAATCTGTTTGATGTATGCAGGCAGCGAGCCAAAGGGCTGGAGGCTAAGGATTGACTTGCTTAGTTAACTAGAGAAGCAGATGGGGTGGGGAGGTTCTGTGCTGTGTCTCTCCCTCCACAGACAAGGCTGAACCTGGGAGCAAAATTACGAGTTGGGGTTGGGCATGGTTGCTCACACCTATAATCCCAGTGCTTCAGGAGGCTAAGGCAGGAGGATTGCTTGAGGCCAAGAGTTCAAGACCAACCTAGGCAACCTGGGAGATTCTGTCTCTACAAAAAAATGTTTTAATTAAAAAAAAAAAAAACAACTGTGGGCGTCCTTCAATCTTGGAGCTCTAAGACCACATCTAAGTGAGTGGGAATGTGGTTGGGGTTGTGAACAAGTCCAGTAGAATGTGGGATGTGGGGCAAAAGACTGGAACTTAGCTTCCCCAAGGGCTCAACCCCAGGGTACACACTGGCAGGTTACGCTACGAACTCTCTAGGTCTTTACAACCTAGTGCCATTCAGAGGAAAAGGGAAGAAGGTAGGAGAACGTTTGCCAGGTCCCCTCTCACCCTCATTCAACACTGCAGCCCTCACAATCCACCTCCACACTCTCCACCCTCGATGACATCACTGCTCATCCACACCACAGTAGGTCCCAGTTTGCCATCTCCTGGTGAAACAACATTTCCTTTTTGGTATTAGTAATGATAATTTTTTTATGTTCCAGCAACAATAAGAGTGATAAAATGAGCTTTGCCAACCACCGTCCTTCTGCACTGATTAAACATTAATAGTGGGGTTAAAGGAAACTCTCATTAAAAACAAATCTACGCTAACAAGCAGTTCTCCAAGGCTTCATCTGATCTCTCTTACAGCAAAGTATATTGGTGATACACAGGGGAGCGAAAGAACTGCCCCATAACACAAACACCCTGTGGGTAGAAAACAAGCAATGGCTGAGATTTTGGAAGCACCAAGGCTAATGGTCTTCATTCTTCATTTTAATATCCTGGCCACAGGACATAGTAGGCACGCAATAAGTGTTGAAGAAATAAATGATTGAACACACTTTTTAGGATACTCAAATCCCTCCCTTTTAGCACTGACTTCCCCAAACCTGTCTTCTGACATCCTAATTTTATCCCCAATAAATGGTCCAGCTGTAATTATTTTCAACCAAGTTCCTTCAGAGGAATTTGTGTATCTGTGACTATGCAAAAATATCTTGACTCTGGTGATGTCAAATAAAGCTCATATACTATTAAATACTAGACATGCATTAAAAGAACAAGGTAAGCCAGAGTATAGGTGAGGAACAGACCTGACTTTGTGGGAAGCATTGGTAGGAATAACTTCCTCAGAGATCATCAGCTTTTCCCATTCACGTGACTTTTCACTCTGACATTTGAAAGAGATCATTTTTCTCTGTCTCAATACCCAAAACACTGATTATCATTGCTGTTTGGAAACTTAGAAACCATATAGTCCAAAACGCTCACTTAATAGATAAGGGAACCGAATTTCAGAGTGGTCTAATGATTAACGCAAGATCTCACTTCTAGTTAGAATTGCTAGAGTGAAAGAACAAATGTCTAGTGTCTCAGGCGAGTAAGCCATTTCCCCCACAAAGCAATGACTTCTGCAACAGACAGAAGCAGCAAGGGAGAGACATTCATCAGGCCTATTGAAGCAATCCATTGTGGTTATTGGGAATAGGCACCATTTAAAAAAAAAAAGAATACTAACATGGAAATAGCTCCAGACATTATTGAATGAAAAAAGCAGTTGCAAAATAATGCATAGGGTATGAGTCCATTTATGTGAACCAAAATGAACCGTGTAAATTTTTCCATGGACAAGGTGTGGAAGGATGGATTCCACTCTGACAACAGTGCTTCCCTCTGAAGAGGGCTCTAGGATCAAGGATGGTGGTCAAAGGTCAATTTGTCCTTACCTGCAATTGTCTGGATTTTTATAAGGAGGATCTATCTATGCATGAATTGTTTAAGAACTAATTTAAAAGGGTAAAACTGGCCGGGCATGGTGGGTCATGCCTATAATCTCTGCACTTTCGGAGGCTGAGGTAGAAGGATAACTTGAGGCCAGGAGTTTGAGACCAGTTTGGTCCACATAGTGGGATCCCATCTGTTTAAAAAAAAAAACAAAGTTTAATTGAGTGTGTTGGCACATGCCTGTAGTCCCAGCTAGTAAGGAGGCTGAGAGGCAGGAGGATTGCTTGAGACCAGGAATTCGAGGTTGTACTGTTGTACTGCTCACTGGCTATGATCATGCCACTACACTCCAGCCTGGATGACAGAGCCAGGTCTTGTCTCTAAAATAAAATTAAACAAAAATAAAAGAGTAAAACTGTGTTTATCGTTGTGTTCTATGTCACTCTGATGGCTTTGTTCCTAACACTATGGATCATGCTCTGGGGGACTCAGCCTTTTACCTTAATTCCAATGGATAGTCTAGATTCATCCCAAAACTTTAGGGTTCATGGTCTACCACAGGGAGAGGAGAGAGTATGTTTGTGAGGTTATCTTCCCAAAAAGTGTTTATTGCCCACTTCTTCACATTGATTTCCATTTCACACCTTGAATATAATAATAATGACAATAATAATAATTGAATATGTAAATGCTACTAATAATAAATGACAATAGCTATGCTCTTTTGAGCTCTAACTCTACCCCAGGCACTCTCCTAAGCACCTTCATGCATTCTCTTTTAGTCTTCATAACCACTCTGAGAGGTAAGTACTATTATTATTCCCATTTTAGAGATGAAAATCTGAGGCTTAAATATATCAATGAACCTGACCTTGGCCACAGGGCTGCTGGGATCTGAACCAGGCAGTTTCACTCCAGAGTCTGTGGTGGGACACAGGCATTGGCACTTCTTGAGCCTGGAGAAATGCTGACCAGTGTCTGTAGGAGGAGTGTATCATGCTAGAAAACATGATTTCATCCACAGCAGAAAATGCTGCCTCCAGATAGACTTCTGTCTAATCTGCTTCCCCATTGCTTTCTCTTCGAGTTCCTTTGAGTCTTTACCTATGGATTCAGATGCCCCTGGGTCACTAAGTCGAGTGCATAATTCTATCACGCAGTGTACAGTGAGGGGAAAATATTCTTATTTGGAGAGTAAAAACCCATCTACTATTATGTACAAGCTCAGCAACAATTTCTCAATTACCTGTTCATTTTATTTAAAACAACAGTCAATAAAAACAGCAAGAAACTTTCTTTGAAGGAGATAAGGGCTGATCTGCCTGGAGCCAGGGAATAATCCCTTTTTTCTTGGGTTACTATTTACTTTGGATATGTGAGTTTGGGCCCTTAAAGGTGTGGACAGCATAAAGTGGTAAGTTTTGAAATGATTTTTGCATTTTATGTTAGAGAAAGGTACTTTTCAGGAAGCTGTTATTTTCTTTCTCTCTCTCTCTCTCTCTTTCTTTCTTTCTTCTTTTTACTTTTTTGAGATGGAGGCTCGCTCTGTCGCCCAGGCTGGAGTGAAATGGGGCAATCTCAGCTCGCTGCAACCTCCACCTCCCAGGTTCAAGCAATTCTCCTGTCTCAACCTCCTGAGTAGCTGGGATTACAGGCACGTGCTGCCATGCTTGGCTACTTTTTTTGTGTTTTTAGTAGAGACAGGGTTTCATCATGTTGGCCAGGCTGGTCTCGAACTCCTGACCTCAAGCAATCTGCCTGCCTCAGCCTCCCAAAGTGCTGAAATTACAGGCGTGAGCCACCACACCTGGCCTTATTATTTCTCTAATAATGAGCGAGGCCTCTCTGATTCAACACTGAAAGTTTGAATTAGATCATAGAAATCTTTGTTTAAATATGTACATACATACTTATGTATACATTATATATGTATGCCTATGTGTATATATATATCTATAACATGTCTATTCTATATCTATTATGTACAGATATGTAAAAAGTGTAGCTTTAATTGGGAAAATTTGCATTGGATGAAGCACTTTAAAATTCTTCTCTCATGCCCCAGTACTGTCAAGTTTTGCCTAGAGCAATGTACTGACTCGAGTTCTGCTGAATCCTGCCTAGAGAAACCACTTGTCGTTTCAAAGTTGCATTAATATTTCCATGCACTTTTTGAATATTTCCTTTTGGAAAGAGTAACTCCACCTGCTTCTTTTTTCCACATGTGTACATCAAAGGTGAAGCTGGGACATGTCCTCTTTCCTCTTAACCCCCTAGCTCAGGACCTAGTAAATACAGGAAATGGGGAGTGAGTTTCTCAAGTGCCTGGCTGTGTCCGCCCCGTGCCTGCCCCGAGATGCGGTGGTGGAACAGCAAGAGGAGCCTTGCCAGCCTGCAGGACTCGGGTGCTGCTAAGCCCTCCAGTTACCACGACTACAGCACTTTCCAACGGGTGAGGAGTTTTGATAAATGTCTGGTACGCATTTCTGCAAACAAAGCCATTTATTTTAGGCCAAAGCATTTGTAGCAAAATGTAGATAATATATCTAGAATGTGTCAAATGGAATGCTTTCATTACATATTTTCGGATTGATTTCTTAGGCTGCACATTTATAAAGTAAAAGCCTTGTTATCTTAGATTTCTTAGCTTTGCCATTAACTGCAAACAAGATGTATGGACTAACTGTGGAGGCTGTCTCAGCAACCTGAGCCCATCTGGGAGAAATATTTTAGGTCATCACTGAAGGGAATCAGTGCCCTGAGGGTCCTTTCTCAATGCTCTAAGTTCTTGGGACAGCAAAAATGTTTTTGTTGGGCCACAGTTGCCACTAAGTGGTAACTATTATGTGATGAGCCAGAGACCTGGAAAACTATCCCCAATTCCTCTCCCCTTCACCCAAAAGAAAATACTGGTTCCTGAAATTCTCATTAAAAATGGAATCTTTTTGGTTGGGTTGGCATGGCTCTTGGAGGAAAGGCCAATCAGGCCAGGAGCGGTGGCTCACACCTGTAATCCCAGCACTTTGGGAGGCCGAGGCATGCGGATCACCTGAGGTCAGAAGTTTGAGACCAGCCTGGCCAACCATGGCCAACATGGTGAAACCTCATCTCTTCTAAAAATACAAAAATTAGCCAGAAGCAGTGGCGGGCACCTGTAATCCCAGCTACTTGGGAGACTGAGGCAGGAGAATTGCTTGAACCTGGGAGGCAGAAGTTGCAGTGAGCCAAGATTGTGCTGCTGCACTCCAGACTGGGTGACAGAAGGAGACTCCATTTCAAAAAAAGAAAGAAAGAGAGAGAGAAAGAGAGAAAGAAAGAAGAAAAAGAAAGAAAGAAAAAGAAAGGAAAGAAAGAAAGAAGAAAGAAGAAAGAGAAGAAAGAAAGAGAGAAGAAAATAAGCCAATCAACCCAGGAGGACCAGCCCAAAGCTTGTGCTTGGGATTAACTTTTAGTAGGATTTATCTGTTTAGGGACTGGCTGGCACCGGTGGCACCGGTGGCCTAGGGATTGGGGCACCACACATGAGAGTCAAACTTTTGAAGGAAGACAGGAGGAAAAGAGAGAGAGGTGCTGGACAGTGTTGCCCTGGGAAGGCCTGGAGAACTATGGGTACCAAAGGGGCAGCCTCTAAGCATGGAGATCTAGCGTATGTTAGCCACTTACCTCTGCAGAGGGCCAGCTCTTATCTGCCTCCAAGTGATTTCTGACATATTTCCAAGTGCAAAATAAAACATTCTTCTTTGAGAATATTAATGAATGTTCCTGTATGTGTCCTAGGTTTTTATAAGACAAGGATGTTTTGGACATGTCCAAGCCCCCAGAACTGGCTGCACCCTGTGTGCCCTTCTCTCAGTGCAGCGACTTCTGGGCTAAGAATGGCCCCTGCCAGAGCATACTGTGCTGGGCAGTCACGGGGGGCAGAAACCGCTGGCCTCTCTTTTGACAACCCACAGGAAACGTTTGCACCTCCAGCACGTTCTGCTCAAAGTGCTCCATGGTAGCAACACCTGCGTGTGGTGCAGAGCTGTGGCTACGCTGCTTTATAACTCATCTTTCTCTCTGACCTCTGGGAGTCCAGTGAAAGACAAAAACTCTACTGCTGTTTATGTTCGGTAAGCAAACTTAAACGTTTAGAATTCCTTATTTGAACTATATTTAGAATTCAAATAGTCATTAGCAGGAGGAAGCATTTGCTTCTTAGGGATATATATTAGTGAAAATGTAATGAAGCTTTTATTTATAACTTGCATTAGTTATAAGTTGCCAAACATAATCAATTTACCCTGTTGAGAAATTAGAGTTGAGAGACTAACATGTTAAAGAAGGACAAACTGGGACGGGTGATATGGCTTACACCTGTAATCCCAGCACTTTGGGAAACTGAAGAGGGAGGATTGCTTGAGGCCAGGAGTTCGATCCTCCCTGGCCCGGGAAACATAGCGCCACCCTGTCTCCATAAAAAAGGAAAAATAAGTAAAAAAGAAATTAAAGGACAAGTTACTTACATCATTGTTCCTGGTAGAATGACAACACAGATAATTTAGTTAAAACCTATCTTTAACCTTTTTGTGTGTGTGATTAATCTGTGAGTCTCTGATTATAGCTGGTTGAATATTTCCCCCAAAATAATTGGTTTTGAGCATTAATAATAGGCCTCTATGTCGATGACAATTGTTATGACTTTATTCATGTGCAATAAAGCTCTTATAATAGATTATACAATTAACTTTCTACAGTTGAAATAAGTGAAATATAAATGGTTTCAGAGGGATCCAGTTGGAATTAAGTTAAAGCACATTGACTTCTTCCAGTTTAGGACCATGTAATAGTTTTGAATGCATTTTTCATTATTTGAAACCTTTTTCTTCTAGCATGTAGTAATGGTGGGAGAACTAAATGACCCTGAAAATTCTGGAAATGAGGAGAAACAGACTAAAGTCACAGGCAGCAGATGAATGAAGAGAGAGAAGAGTGCTTTAGGTAAGCCTCTGGTTAGACCTAACTTTAATAAGCTCTACTTGAGAAAGGGGGCACATGGCCTCTCCTGGGGTACTATGGCTTCATTCATGTCACCCTAAAATTGCATGCTTCCTCTGAGCATAGTGGTCTTAATTAGGATGGGAGGTTAAACAAAATAAGCAAAATTAACAAAGCATTTGTCCTTTTATGTAGCAATGTTCTAGAAAAATCTTAATGGATTTCATTAATTTAAATGTCACAACACAATTAACTTTGTTTTTCCATCTCTGCTGAGTGTGGGTGCATCCTAATTTTTCTTATAGTTATAAAAAGTGTTGACTATTTCATATACACAATTAGTATTGAAATTACCAGAACTGTGGATAAAAATGTCATCTCTTGTTTATCTTCTCCCACGGTTACTTGTGAATTGTGGAGTGTGATGTGTAGAGCTGTTCTGGGAGGTGGAATACAGGTAGGACCCCTAGTCAAGAAGCCTGCCTCACAGAGAGGGCGCCTTACTCTACATTAAATGTTCACAGTCCTTTGCTCACTGTCTAATTGAGAAGAATATTAGTACATCAGGCGCTCAATCCCAAGTAAATTTAAAAATGGGAAGTCTTACAACACTTTTGGAAGATACGTGGATGAGGCTTTTAGGTGACTTGTTAGTCGTTTTTTTTTTCTTGAGACAGAGTCTCACTTTGTCACTCAGGCTGGTGTGCAGTGATGTGTTCTCGGCTCACTGCAACCTCCACTTCCCGGGTTCAAGTGATTCTCCTGCCCCAGCTCCTGAATATGGGACTACAGGTGCACGCCACCACGCCCGGCTAATTTGTATTTTCAGTAGAGATGGGGTTTCACTATGTTGACCAGGCTGGCCTCAAACTCCTGACCTCAAGTGATCCACCTGCCTGGGCCTTCCAAAGTAAATCAGCTTTATGCATTTAACTTTAATCAGCAATTAACTTTAAATTGTGCCTGGCTGGATTTGTTAGTCTTAACTCCAAAACTTTATTCCAATTTTCCCAGAGGCACTATGGGCCCAGAGCCAGCATGGGCTAGAAAGTGAAACTTTGTAGCCACAGGCAGAGAGAGTGGAGAATGTTTCTTTTTTATTAAAAGGAGAAGAAGGCCAGTAGTGGTGGCTCACCCCTGTAATCCTAGCACTTTGGGAGGCCAAGGCAGGTGGATCACTTGAGGTCAGGAGTTCAAGACTAGATTGGTCAACATGGTGAAACCCTGTCTCTACTAAAAATACAAAATTAGCTGGGCATGGTGGCGGGCACCTGCAATCCCAGCTACTCAGGAGGCTGAGGCAGGAGAATTGCTTGAACTCGGGAGGCAGAGGTTGCAGTGAGCCGAGATTATGCACATTGTACTTCAGTTTGGATGACACAGCAAGACTCCATCTCAAAAAATAAATAAACAAAAATAAATTAAGCTAAATTAAGGTTCATGTCTGTAATCCCAGCACTTTGGGAGGCCGAGGTGTGCGGATCACAACATCAAGAGATCGAGACCATCCTGGCCAATATGGTGAAACCCCATCTTTACTAAAAATACAAAAATTAGCTGGGTGTGGTGATGCACGCCTGTAGCTCCAGCTACTTGGGAGGCTGAGGCAGGAGAATCGCTTGAACCCGGAAGGCAGAGGTTATAGTGAGCCAAAATGGCACCACTGCATTCCAGCCTGGCAACAGAGCGAGCCTCCATCTCAAAAAATAAAATAAAAATTAATGAAATTTTTTTTAAAAAATGAAAAGAAAAAGTAAAACAAAATCCCAAGTCCCATTTGTATGAACATTTATATGAAAATTTTATCCAACCACAAAAACACATTTTTGTGTTAAATACATTTTGTGATAAAGGAAACTGAATATGGACTAGTGCTCAGATGATATCAGAGAATCATTAATATTCTTAGGAGGGATAATAGAATTGTTGTTATGAAGGAAAATGTTCTTTTTAGGAGATACGTGCTGAAGGGCTAAAGTGTTATGTCTACAGTTTATCTTCCACATATATTGAAAACTTACACACACAGAGAAAAAAAGCAAATGTGGTAAATATTAGAAGTTGTTGAATTTAGATACTGGGTGTATGGGTAGTCATTGAGCTAGTAATTAAAGGTCTGTGAATCAGTTGGAATTGCTTCTGGCTACAAATAAAACTCAACTGACAAAGGTTTCAATTTTAAGAACCTTCAACCTTGGCTAAACAAGAATTGCATCAGTTGTCCATTTAGTGTTGGTGCAGCCACTCAGTGATGCCATTGAGACCCCATATTGATCTATCCATCTGTCTTGTCATTTTCAGCAGATTGGCTTCTGACACTGCCAATTCATGATTGCATGACAGCTGCTGCAGCTGTAGGCACTGTCACACTCACAGACAGGATGTGGGTGGGGAAGAGCAAAAGCAAACTCTCCTCTTGCACTTGCACCATTTATCAGAAAGCAGAGTCTTTCCCTGAAGGCCCCAGGAGACTTCTACTTATACCTCAGTGGCCAGAATGGTCCTATGCCAATCCTAGCTACAGGGGAGTCTAGGGAAGGAAATCACCATATGGAATTTATATCTACTGTGATTCATCCCCTTGGGTTACAGGTGCACTGTCACCCTGAACAAAAGTGGTGTTCTGTTAACAAAAAAAAAAAAAAAAAAAGGAGAAAATGGCAGCTGTTTGTCATTGGCTAAATAAATACCCTTTTTCTCTGGAAGGGAAATTGTTCTGTTTCACTAGATAACAGAAATGATTTTTAAATGAAACTAAAACTCCTTCCACATGACATCAGATTGATGTTTAACAGAAAGATAAATGGTACCTGAAAGGAGCTTTTAGGTTTCTTGTTTTTCTTTAGCTCAGTAAAAATAGAAAGTTTTTAGCCATCCGTGGAAGCTATTTTTTGCTTAACTTTTGATTTTGGTAATACATTTCAATATACAGTTTGCTTCCAACAATTGTTTTCATTGTGATAGACATTGTGAGGCAGAACCCAATATATATTTCTACTCATCATATTATTAGCTACCATTTGTTGAGTGTCCCTTATATGTAAGGCATTATAATAGGTGGTTACATCTTCTCTCATTTATGTAAGAGGATATGGCCCAGCTGTTACAAAAAGCCCTAGATCAAGTCTGAGTCATCAGACTTAATAAAGAAGAAGAAAACAGAAAGTTTTCAACAACCATTCTAATTTCTACTTCATTCCCAGCCTGTGTGAGGCCACTATAATAAGATACTCTTGACATCTGGGCTCTTAAAATGGAAACCCATTTATTGGTTAAAACAAAGAACAGTCATAACTAGAATTCCCTTCTGTTCCCTTCCCTATCCCTTGGCCCAAGGGTAGGGTTTCTTTTAGAAAGGAAGCAAGACACTCATTATAGAGTCTTAGCTCAGTAATAGCCACCTAACCATCACTGGGGACCACAGTCATGTGTCCTGGAAAGGCATAGAAGGCATGACCTATGCCCAGAAGGTCTCTGAGTGTGCAGAAGTCCCTCACCTTCAGGCCATTTGGTGATGATTTAGCATGTGGTGTGGATGACTGAGGTCCACCTTCTAACTCTAGTTGACTGCCAACAGATGCTGTGAAGTGCTGTGTTGTTTTCTGGAGTCGTAGCAAAGAGAAGTATAGGCTGACAGCACTCTTGGGCTACCCCATGGCTCTTGGTCATTTGTTGTCTCAAGTAAGCCTAGTTGAAGAGAAGTTCAACAGAGCCAAAGCTGGCAGAAAGGACCAAGAGGCTATAGACTGGTGGGTTGAGGTGAAGGTAGTGGGTACACCATTGGGAAACTAGATACTGGTTTTGGAAGGAAGAAACCATTCAGAAGGAGAAGGGCCAGAGGTACGTATGAACATCCAGGTCAGGAGATGAAAGTTAGATCAACGTCTGGCAAATTAGCAGAGAGTAGACACAGACAGAGAGCAGAGCAACACCTGGATGCAATTTGTAGCGTTTCCTACCGCATTTCCTTCACTTAACAAAGATTTTGTTTAGTGTGTACTATGTGCCAGAAACTGTTCTAGGTACCAGGAATATAGTAGTGAACAAAACAGACAAAGATCCCTGCCTCTCATTCTCCTTGTAGTTATAACTTGTTTTTTCCACTTACATTCTAATGAGGAAAACAAATTATAAACAAGATCTACACATAAATTATAAGTAAATTATGTAGTATGTTAGTGGTAAATAGTAAGCAGAAACAGAAAGCAGCAAAAGGAGATAAAGGAGTGTAAAGATACTGTGCTTACAACACAGTAGCCACTAGCCTTGTGTGGCTGATGATATTTAAATTAAAGTTAAAAATTCTGCTTCCATGTGATACAAGCCACATTTCCAGTGCTCAAAAGCCTCATAGTGGCCATCCTGTTGGACAGTGAAGATAAAGTTTCATCATGCAGAAAGTTCTGTTGGTCAGTGCTTTTATAAAGAGTGCAATATTTAGGTGGGTAGTGAAGGTCCTACTGCAATATAACTTTTAAATAAAGACCCAGTGGAGTTGATGGGGTTGATGGGCTGATGGGCTGACTCATGAGCCTGTCTAGAGGAAGAGTATTCCAGACAGAGGGAATGGCAAATGCAGAGGTTCAGGGGATGGGAGTGAAGTCCATGTGGCTGGAGCATAGTGGATGGGGTAGAGTAGTAAAAGAGGAGGTCAGAGAAGTGAATGGAGGGAACAGATCCTGAGGCCCTTGTGGGCCTTTGTAAGGACTTTGTATTTTACCCTAAGTGAGATGAGAACCATTAGAGGTTTTGTGCAGAGGAGTTTCATGATCTGACTTAGATTTTAATAGAACCCCTCTGGCTGCTATGATGAGGATAGATTTAAAGTGGGCCAAGGCAGAGGTAGGGGATAAGTGAGGGGATATTGCAATAACCCTGGAAAGAGGTGACAGTGTCTAGGCTGGTAGCAGTGGTGGTGGTGGTGAAAAGTAATCAGATTCAGGTTATTCTTTTGAAGGCTCAGGCAACATGATGCCTGCCTGGGGTGTAGGGTTTAAAAGAGAGAACAGACGAAGGTTTTCTGGTCTGAGCAATAGGAAGGATGGAGTTTTCACTCACTAAGATGGGGAAGACTGGGGGTGGAACCAGTTTGAATAGAATAAGATCAGGAGTTCCTTTTTGGACATGTTAAATGTGATATGCCTGCTCAGCATCCCATGGATGTTCAGCAAGTGGTGGTTGCTGGACTTAGAAATTTGGGACTTGTCAGCCTTGTGGTATTTTAAATCATGAGGCTGGTGATATCCTTAAAGGAGTGGGTTTAAATAGAAAATAGAACACGCGGTTGGGCTCATGCCTGTAATCCCAGCACTCCAGGAGGCCGAGGCAGGTGGATTGCTTGAGTCCAGGAGCTTGAGACCAACCTGGGCAACATGGTGAAACCCTGTCTCTACTAAAAATAAAAATAAAAATAAAAAAATAGCCAGACATGGCAGTGCGTGCCTGTAATCCCAGCTACTCAGGAGGTTGAGGTGGGAGAATCACCTGAGCCCGGGAGCTCAAGGCTGCAGTGAGCTGAGATTGCACCACTGTACCTCAGCCTCAGCAACCAGAGTGAGATGCTGTCCAGAAAGGGAAGGGGAGGAGAGGGGAGAGGAGAGGGTCCAAGACCAGATAGGAGGTTGGTAAAGGAGGCAATAGAAGGAGCAGCCAGTGTTAGAAAAGCCAGGAGAAGGGGGTGCATGAAGCCTAGTGAGGCAGGGTTCACAAAGGAGGAAGGGAGCAAGGTGTCCCATGCAGACATGAGCACTCAGAACTGACAGCTGGATTGAACCCTGTGGTGGGTAATTGATGACCTTGTGAGGAGTAGATATGTTGAGAGATGGGGGTGAAAGTTGTTCACAGTGGGTTCAAGGGAGAATTGAAGCAAGAACAAATGATCCTTTCAAGATATAAAGGTGAGTAGAGAGCTGGTGTAGTAGCCAAGAGAAGAACAGCAAGACCAAGAGAAAGTTGTTGTTGCTGTTTTTGTTTTTTTGTTTTTCAAATGATCCTTATTGAAATATTTTCCATTGTGCATCTTAACTAGTTGGGCATTCCACAGCACCACCGTTGATGTCATTTATGATGTCATGAGGGTGGCGGCCATCAACATTGCAGCCCACAGACTCGAGAGTCCCCAGTATCTCTTTAATGATTCCAGAGAGTTCTCTGGCTAAAGATCAGTGCCACATGTGTTGAGCAATGTTGACGATCTCATCAAAAGTGATATTTCCACTGTGTTTAATATTTTTCTGTTTCTGTCTCTTGGCGGTTCCTTGAGGGCTTTGATGATCAGGGCGGAGGCAGAAGGCACCACCTCAATCTGGGCCTGTCTGTTCTGAATGGTCAGTTTCACTGTAATCCTCAGATCCTTTCAGTCACTGGTTGCTTTAGCAATGTTATCACCAACCTTTTTTGGAAACAGACCCAGGGGGCCGATCTTGGGGGCCAACACAGACGTGGCACCCACTTCACCCCCGGTGCACCTCAGGTATATGACTTTGATCTCATTGGGGTAAAACTTTGGCAGCATGGCAGAGGCGGCTAGATTCAGGATGACGGAAGAAAGTTGCACCTTGGCCTCCTCCCAGCTGAAAGCCGAAAGCCTTGTTGCTGTTTTTTGAAGAGATGCTTGGATTAACAACTTGTTTGTAGGACCTAGTAAAGAGAAAGTTTGAGGACACACGAGCAGAGGAGAAGAAAGACTGGAGGGAAGAGAGATATGGGGAGGAACTGGCATGTGCCAGGAGCCTGGAGACAGGAGGGGAGGCAGAGCCCAGGGCCTGGGTGCAGGCAGAGGAGCAGGTGTGGGGATGAGAACTCAAGCAAGTCCTCTCCCATGGTTTTTAGATCGTTAGTGATACAGGAAACACAGTCATCAGTGCAGAGTGAGTGTGGGAAAGTTTTTAGGAGAGAAGAGACGTCTTTTAGGGAAGTGGGAATGTCAATGGACAAGAGAAATGCAGTCCAATGGCAGCCCAGCCCAAAGACCAACTTGGTGCTGAGACTTTGAAGGGAGACTAGTCAGTGAGGGGAGATCTTCTCCTGGCCAGACCCTCTCCCAAGGCTGGGTGAGATGGAAGATCCTGACACATTCCAGAGAATTCCTGATGTGGCAGGCTAGCTCCCAAGAAGCTCTTTCCACCAGCGATGGGCCAGTGGCGTTGGCTTGAGCAGACTGTGGTTCCAGCACTTTAATGCAGTTTCTGTCACTGGAGGATTTGTCCAGTGCTGGGATGTGGAGTGAGAGCAAAACCCTGATGCCTCAGGGATGGCTGAAGTGCTGAAGCACACAGGGTGCACCTGGGGAGAGGCCACAGTGTTGGTGACCTCTGCGGGTGTGAATGACCCCAGGCACTTGTTTCAGTGTTGGGGTGGGTGGCTGGGTAATGCTTCTGTGTCAGGGGTTGACGTGTCCAGCGTTGATGTCCTTCCTTAGTGCCATATGCCAACCTTCAGGTTCCAGAGGGCCTTTTGAGTGACCTGCCATGGTTTCTCCATGACCAGCTTCTGGGGTGATGGGGTGGCACCTCACCCTGTCTAAGTTGAAACTCATCACACTGGGTTGTATTTCATGGTCTATTGTCTGTTATCCCTGGGCTGTAAGTGTAAGAACCCTCTCCAACTTTCTTACCACTTTATCCCCAGTGCCTGGCAAAATACCTGAATACATGAATACATACAAGAGGGCAGGTAGGAAGGAAGGATGGGAGGAAGGAAAAGGGAAGGAAGGAAAAAAGAAGGGAAAGGAAAGAAAGAAAGGAAAGGAGGAGGGGAGGAAGGAAGGGACGAGGGGAGGAAGGAAGGAAGGGCAGACATGGAATCCCTGCCACTATAGTAGGGCTATTCCAATGAGGATTGCAATCATGGATCTGAATCAGTGGTAGCTTCCATAGAGGATGTAGCAATGAGGTAGGGTAGAAGGTAGTGAGTGCCATAAAGAGGGCTTTCAACAGGGCTCTCTAAAATTAAGGACATTAGGATGTCTCAGGAAGACACATGTGAGATTGTAGGGCATAACCAGGAAGACTGGGATGCCAGTGCCTGGCCAGATGGGGGTCTGATCCACTCTCCTAAATGACCTCTCTTCTCTCCTGAAAACTTTCCCACACTCACTCTGCACTGATGACTGTGTTTCCTGTGGCACTAAAGATCTAAATCAGAACCCCATTTCTGACCCCCATTCTGATGGGCATCAGAAAGGTGAAAATAAGGAGTGATGGTCCGGATGGGCAAGAGGAAGCAGGAAAGGAGTCCTGGTGAGTAGCTGAGACAGGCCCTGGCCCCCAGCTCTGTGGGGAAGGTGCGGGGTGGGTGTGTTGAAAGGTTGGAGAGGAGGCCCCCTGCAGCTGGGAATCCACACAAGGCTGTATTAGTCCGTTTTCACACTGCTAATAAAGACATACCTGAGACTGGGAAGAAAAAGAGGTTTAATTGGACTTACTGTTCCACATGACTGGGGAGGCCTCAGAATCACGGTGGGAGGTGAAAGGCACGTCTTACATGGTGGCAGCAAGAGAAAAATGAGGAAGAAGCAAAAGCAGAAACCCCTAATAAACCCATGAGATCTTGTGAGACTTATTCACTACCATGAGAATAGCATGGGAAAGACTGGCCCCTCCATGATTCAATTACCTCCCCCTGGGTCCCTACCACAACACGTGGAAATTCTGGGAGATACAATTCGAGATTCGGATGGGGACACAGCCAAATCATATCAGGGCACAGCAGCTTTGGTGATCCACCGCTCCTTCCTGCTCCTCCCAGGTAAAGGGGAGTCTCTCTTCAGACTTGCTTCATCCCTTCCCTTTCTTATCCCTCTCCGAGTTTTGCACCTTACACCCCAACCTCTGGATTTTGTCTGCAGTTATCCTTTCTTTTTTCAACAGGCCTCTGTACCCACTGTTCTCCCAACCTGGAGAGCTGTTTCCACCCCTGATCCTCACTTGCTAGTTCAGTTCCTTCTTGGTCCTCAGATTTTGCCCTGGGGCGACTTCCTGCCATTTCTATATTCTTCCATTGCATTCTGGGCTACTTCCCTTATGGCACATATGTCAACAGAAATGCCTTATTTCTCTATTTCTAGACTTAAGGAAAGGGAAAGAGATGGATATTTCCCCAGCGGTCCCTCAGTGACAAATGAATGAAGACAACTTTGTCAAAAGAAAACAAAATCCCTGAGTATCCCCTAACTTGGTGCTTGTATTTTTATCCAGCACTGGTGTACTCTCCAAAAGCAAATTCATGCTAAACAGCATTTTAGTCTTTCTGGTTAGCTGGCAAAATTTGCTCCAAATAAATATGTATATATATTTATTATTTAACAATGCTTATGGTTTAAATACATGTGTTTTAGGAGCAACTTTGATCTACCTCATGAGTCCAAGTTTTTTAATTTTGTAAGTTGTGCCTTATGAATATGGGTAAAAGAGGAATCAAAATGAAGTTAATGTTTTGTCTTTGGATGGTTAAGAGAACTGCAATATTAAGGACATTAGGATGTCTCAAAATATTAGATGCAAAAATGTGTATTTTTAAAAAATATGTGTGAATTATCAAATATAGAACAAATAGAGGAAGATGGCTGGGTCTGGTGGCTCATTCCTGTAATCCCAGCACTTTGGGAGGCCAAGGCGGGAGGATCACTTGAGGTCAGGAGTTCAAGACCAGCCTGGCCAACATGGTGAAACCCCATCTCTATTTTTTCTTTTTTTTTGTTTGAGATGGAGTCTCGCTCTGTTACCCAGGTTAGAGTGCAGTGGCACTATCTCAGCTCACTGCAACCTCTGCCTCAAGCAATTTTCCTGCCTCAGCCTCCGGAATAGCTGGGACTACAGGTGCGTGCCAACAAAGCTGGCTAATGTTTTACATTTTTAGTAGAGACGGGTTTCACCGTATTAGCCAGGATGGCCTCAGTGTCCTGACCTCATGATCCGCCTGCCTCAGCCTCTCAAAGTGCTGGGACTACAGGTGTGAGCCAGCACACCTGGCCAACCCCATCTCTATTAAAAATACAAAAATTAGCTGGGCATGGTGGCACATGCCTGTAATCCCAGTTATTTAGGAATCTGAGGCAGGAGAATCATTTGAACCCAGGAGGTGGAGGTTGCAGCAAGCTGAGATCGTGCCATTGCCCTCCAGCCTGGGCAACAGAGTACTCCATCTTAAAAAAAAAAAAAAAAAAAAAAAAAGGCAGGCGCATAAAAACATATGTGTTGGAATAAATGTAATAAATAATTATAAAGGCTGAGTGTGGTTGCTCACACTTGTAATCCCAACACTTTGGGAGGCTGAGGTGGGAGTATTGCTTGAGCCCAGGAGACCACCCTGGGCAACATAGTGAGACCCCATCTTTACAAATTAAAAAAAAAAAAAAAACTAGCTAGGCATCATGGTGCATGCCTGTAGTCCCGGCTACTTGGGAGACTGAGGTGGGAGGATGTCTTGAGCCTGGGAAGTTGAGGCTGCAGTGAGCTATGATTGTACCATTGCACTCAGCCTGGGAGACAGAGTGAGATCCAGTCTCAACATAATAATGATAATAATTTGTATATTATTTTATAAAATTTTTATTTTATTATTATTATTGTAGGAATACTTTGAAGCCTAAGATGGTGGCATCTTCCTTTAGAGATAATTTTAACTAGCTCCCACCAGATGCATAGTGGACACTAGTCATTTTGTAACACTTTAATCCATGTTCAAGGTTTGAGATTCCCTGCCCATTCGGATGAGGTAGAACTGGACTACAAGTCCACGTGAGCATCAGTTTACTTCAGGTTTACCCTTACTTACATTTAAGATGTAATTACATGGGATCTCAGCTTAAAATGGGAACTGGTTTATCTTAGTCCCCATCTTTGGTAGCATGGACTTGCATAGTCTGTCTTTCTGAGGACAACGAACCTGCTGTTGTATTTCACAGCTGTTGCTTCAGAATCAGCAGATGTCCTCAGGGCACTGTGGGCTTTGTTCTTGGAGGTCTCATGTTCTTCTAAGTGTTTGTCTGATATTTTTTCATTAGCTTGTTGACTCTTTGGAGCTTTTAGGATTTTAACATATATTCTCTCTAGCTTTTAAAATTTATAACTATATTGCATAAAAACAAAGTTATAGATGTACTGCATAAACGTATAATTTGACATTCTGTCTTGTAATCCTGCATATTACATGTCCCTGGGGATAAATGCATCTTTCTGGATTTTAACTTGGATCCATCTTTTAGGTCAATGATGAAAACATGCTTTGCCTGCACTACTACTTTGCAGGGAGACCAAATGTGGCACTTTGCCATGTCTATCTTCCTGACAGAATTATATGGACATAATCTGCTTTTATCGGCGGTGTTTGGCTTAGTGGTGGCTGGATATGTATTAATATTTGGGGTCTTAATTGGTGATTGGATTGAAAAGAAACCAAGAAATAAAGGTAATACTCTTACCTGTGACATACATATTTATGTGGTACATTATGACTTCACTGGCTTTTTTGGTTTATTTAGTGAAATAAAATTCATAAATTGCTATGAACTGAATAGCAAAAGAGCATAAGTTAAAAACTCTAGACAAAGTTATACAGCTTTGTGTCATCATTCTCTGATTCTACATGTAAGATGTTTTAGATTTTTGCTAAGTATAGGTTTTTAATATCAAATTCCTGAAAAATGCTTTCTTTTTAATATTTTGGCATTACTTATGCATAATATGCTTGTGTTGTTTTTATTAGAAGCAATTTATTTGTGTAAATGATTTTTTTTGGTACCGGGTGATCTGTCTAAACTATTCATTAATATCTGGAGACTTATTTGTTTAAATGTAGATCTACTTTTAGCTTTTGGCCATACTATCTCTTTAAGCTTCTTTGTCCAATAAGAATGTAGGCTATATAAATGTAGGCTTCTCTGAAGCCACACCATTGAAAAGACTAGCTGATTGAAAATCTGGTGTGTGGTCTTTAGGCTAAATTGGTAACTTCAGTTACAAATTAAGTCCAGAAGAATGTAATGTAGCACTAGAACATTTTAAGTTTCTTGACTTACCTAGAATCCAGCTTTTCATATATTTGAGAATCCGTCTCTCAAATATGTTTTCATTCACTTGCGAAGTCCAGCTTTTTTCTCTTTTGGTTGCAAAAGCTTTGTCTTTAGTGAGTTCAAGAGTCTGCTCTTTGCCTCTTAAGCCCGTGATCACTGATGGAAATGCTAACCCTGGTTGCACAGGGATTAGGTCAAATGCAACTACTCTGCATTTTTTTTATTCTATTTTATTTTTTTGAGACAGGGTCTCGATCTATCGCCCAGGCTGGAGTGCAGTGGCACGATCTTGGCTCACTGCAACCTCCACTTTCCAGGTTCAAGTGATTCTTGTGCTTCAGCCTCACGAGTAGCTGGAATTACAGGTGTGTGCCACCGCGCCTGGCTAATTTTTGTATTTTTAGGAGAGACAGGGTTTCGCCATGTTGGCCAGGCTTGTCTGGAACTCCTGACCTCAAGTGATCGGCCCGCCTTGGCCTCCCAAAGTGCTGGGATTACAGTTGTGAGCCACCGCACCCAGTCTGCTCTGCATTAAATGATGATATAGCTGTGAGCTGCCTGTTAAAACCGAGAGTAAAGATTGGGCTGGGTGTTTCCATTCACAGTTGCTTATGCCTCGCTCTTCACGCAGAACGCCTCCGTCACCACCTGTTGCACTGTCCTGATGCTTGTGCTCCCCTTCAAGAGGCAGATGGAACAAATCTGGGATGGCTGGCTCACTGTGAGTGTCTCCCGTGTCCCTGTGTCACAGACACAGGGTGTCACAGTCACCCTGAATGTCCACCAGTTAATGTTTTCTTTGTGGCCCAGCTCACTGATTTTGGATCAGGCTAATCCTTCCTCAGTGTCCTCCTCTCCCCTAATTTGTGAGTCTGAGCTGAAATCCCACTGACATGAAGGCAATAGAACAGCAGAATCTGTGTCTGCAAGGTACAAATTAGCGTCGGCTCTGGCTCTGATGGGGTGGGAGGAAGAAAATGCTTAGCATTAACACAATAGCACTGGGCTCCAAACCTACATTGAATCTTTTTCTCTCTAAGGTCTTTGTGTTCATCTAGATGTTCCTTGAGCTGTCAGATAAATAACTGTATGCACTGCAGTGGGGCGGGAAAATCTATTCTCGGGTTCCAAACTTCCTTTCCCCTCCTTCAGTAGGTGGCCTGCTGTGCACTGGTGACCACCCTAGTGGCCTTGGCAAACCTGGCTGGCATGGCACTGACCATCACCATTCAGAGGGACTGGATCGTGAGCTGACGGGTGACAACAGAGGCCGGCTGGTTGGTGAGTGGTACCGCCCTGGGTACTGATCCTCTGATCAGCTGAGAAGTAGAGAGCTGACAAGGCAATCAGGGCTCTGAGAGAGGCTGACAACAGGCTTTAAGAACATGTTATTTGGAGTCAACGAGACCTGGGTTTGAGTTTGAATTCAGCTAAAACCAGCTGTGCCTCTTACTAGATGCATACTCCAGGGCAAGTTACGTGATTTTCCTCAACTGTAGAATGAGGGAAATAAAGTCACATACACACACACACACACACACACACACACAGCTCAGCTGTGGGAAGGATTCTATGAGATACAGGATTTGGAAAGCACTTAACACTATATCTGCATGTAGGAATCACCTAAGACATGATTGGTACTGTATTATCTAAAGAATATATAGGCTGGGCGCGGTGGCTCACGCCTCTAATCCCAACGCTTTGGGAGGCCAAGACGGGCAGACCATGAGATCAGGAGATCAAGACCATCCTGGCCAACATGGTGAAACCCTGTCTCTACTAAAAATACAAAAATTAATGGGGCGTGGGCACGCACCTGTAGTCCCAGCCACGCGGGAGGCTGAGGCAAGAGAATTGCTTGAACTCAGGAGGTGGAGGTTGCAGTGAGCCGAGATCGCACCACTGCACTCCAGCCTGGCCAACAGAGCAAGACTGTCTCAAAAAAAAAAAAAAAAAGAAAAGAAAAAGAATATATAGACTGTATTTTTAGGAGAGAAGGCTCTAAAAATGTATCACAGAGGTACCTTGGCAATTTTAGGCCTAGAAAATAAGTAAATTAAAAGATTTATTGGCCAGGCTTGGTGGCTCATGGCTGTAATCCTGGAATTTTGGGAGGCCAAGGTGGGAGGATGGCTTGAGGCCAGGAGTTCAAGGCCAGCCTGGGCAACATAGGGATACATGGTCTCTACAAAAGAAAAAAGAAGGCCGTGTGTGGTGGCTCACATCTGTAATCCGAGCACTTTGGGAGGCTGAGGCAGGCGGATCATCTGAGGTCAGGAGTTTGAGAATAGCCTGACCACATGCAGAAACCCCATTTCTACTAAGAATACAAAATTAGCCAGGTGTGGTGGCACATGCCTGTTATCCCAGCTACTCGGGAGGCTGAGGTAGGAGAATTGCTTGAACCTGGGAGGTAGAGGTTGTGGTGAGCCAAGATCGCACCATTGCACTCCAGCCTAGGCAACAAGAGCAAAACTCTATCTAAAATATATATATATATATATTTCTTAATTCGGGCCAGTGATAAGCTTCCACTTTCAAAAAAAAAAAAAAAAATCTTCAAGTGTAACTGTGAATTGTCATTGATAATAAAGGTAAAAAAATATTTTTTTTTAATAATGGAGCTAAACGAAAGAATCTGGCATTTTTGCTTTTTCTCCCATTTGCAAAACTTGGATCATTCACATTGAGATATATACACATTGCCAACTTAAAGCTGAAGATCTCATCCTACTCTCTATTTGTGTGGGTGGTACTCTGCTAGAAAAGGTGTGTGATCATGGATGGCCAAGATAAAGGAAGCTATTAAAGAGGAGTCTATAGAAATCATGCCTTGCAAAGACTAGGAACCCTTTATAATCATGTTTTCTTTTAAACTACACTTATTTGGATGTACTCTGGCTTAAATAACAGCACCTAAAATAAAACAGCTATGTGGATAAAAGCCAAGTAACATGGTGTCCTCTGTCTCTGGGTGAGGAAAGTCTTCCTATTCTTTGTTAATTAAATTAAAAAAAAAAAGATAAAGCACAGAATTTATTACAATTAAAAAAATAATATTGTAAATATATCCTTCGATGATGATGGAATAGTGAAGCTAATAAGCTTCATAGTCACACTGCTTGGGTTGGATTCTCAGCTCAGCCATGTGCCCTCTCTGTGACTTTGAACAAGTAAAATCACCTCTCTGTGCCCCAGTTTCCTAACTTGTAAAAAGGAAACACTATTGACCTGTAAGAGTTGTTGCGAGGATTGAAATGAATAGATGTAGAAAGCTTAGAACTATTGCCTGGCACAGAGTAAGTGTTCAACTAATTCTGTCCTCTACCCTCCTCTTGTCACCTTGCTCCCCTGACAAACATGTTGGTTATAATAATGGCGTTAATACTACTATAGTTGTTAAGATAATGGGTTGTGTTGGGAAAGAGTGCTGAGATGGGAGTTAAAATAATTAGCTACAAGTAACACAGTCTCTCTGTTTCTCAGTTTATTTATCTGTTAATTGTCCAAGTTCCAATAGAATTGATCTTGAAGGTCTTTTCCTGGTTGCAAATCCTACGGCTAATCTATAGTTAAATCCAAAGGGATCTTTCTTGTTTTCACCATAATTACATGGCTAGCAAATCTAGTAAATGCATGATGTTAAATTCACCAGAAGGAAGGACTCACCCACTAAGTTGCAATGTTTCCTTCCTCTCACTTACAGGGATAAATGCAACAGTCCAGCAGAAGGACCAGATCATCAATATATTTGCTCCCCTGTCTGTGGGTCAAGTGATGACATGTACATCTCATGTGATCAGTTGTCGTTTCATTCTTGGATGGAACTTTGTTTCACTTCTTGTAGTTTCTATTTCTGTCCAGGGTTTATCAGCTAGTTCACCGATTGGCTATAAAACCCCAGCAACACACAGAGGGGCACTTCCTAGAAAGGCAACAGGAGGCTGTGAACATTCAAGGTAATGCAAACTCAGAGGGAGTTCCTGTTCTTTTTCTCTCCTTTATGTCAGTGTTTTTTTTCCAGAACTCTTCTTTCCAGAACTCTTGAAAGTTCTGATCATAATCTGATCATAATCTCAATATTTTATCTGCAAATGTGCCTAGAAACAGTGACAAATGAGAGGGCTCCAGCTTTGCCATTGGTCATGCAGTTCATAGGGCTGATCTTATTGGTGGGGCAGGCAGGGCTGCCTTATACATAGGTTGTGCCCTGTCTGGGGACTCCATTCAGAGAGACTGACACCACCATGGGACTGTGCAGTATACAACGTGCACAACCTATCCCACAGTCCTGGGGGCAATTACTCTTCCAATCTCACTTACGAACATCCTCCCCAAAGATACTAGAGAGGCAACTGTGTCAGAGTATGGGCTGCTCTTTGGTCAAGACAATATGATGATTGGTCATTCCTGTTATCAACAGTATTTTTTTTTAAATCAGAAATTCCCAAACAGTATGGTGGCAATAAAAGAAAGGGGGCTTTGCCAGTAGATATGACCTCAATCTCCCAAAGAAAGAGCCAGCACTGCATACTGGCTGTGTTGCCCATCTGCCTGGTACGGCACAGTCCAGGAATTGCTTCTGCTCTCAGTTTCTTTTTCTGTACTTCCTATAATTCATTCTCTTTTCTCTCAAGTTATTTTGCAGTTAAAGTCCACCAGATCTCATTACACAAATAAAATATATGTATTTGCAGAGACAGATAAATAGAGATACATATTTAGATGAGGGATGAATAGATAGATATGTAAGCAGATAGGTGAATAGATAGAGTAAGCTGTATCCTTCCCCTCTGCGGCTATTACCTGTGTGACCATGCAAAGTTAGTTTATTCACATTCTGTCTTACTATCTGTAAATTAAGGACCACAAAAGAAGTGATATCATACGGATGTTATGACAATTAAATAAGATAGTTTATGTAAAGCCCAATTTTACTCCCTGGCATATAGTAAAACTTAAGTCAATGTTAGCTATTTTTTTTCATTGTTGTTGTCATTGTGATCTTTTAAAAAATTGTTCTGGCAATACATTCATTTCTGCAATTAAGAGCTTAATCCTTCCCACACTTCTTGGTCTAGAATGGATCTGGCCCACCTGCCCCTTTCTTCTTCCTCCACAGTTCTATTTGGTTCCTCTAGTCCTTTGCAGGATTTGTCTTAATTTGCACTAAATACCCCTCACAATGGTGTGTGTGTGTGTGTGTGTATAAAATACATATATATAATATACATATATATAATATACGTATATACATATATATATATATTTTTGAGACGGAGTCTCGCTCTATCGCCCAGGCTGCAGTACAGTGGCGTGATCTCAGCTCACTGCAACCTCCGCCTCCTGGGTTCAAGTGATTCTCCTGCCTCAGCCTCCCGAGTAGCTGGGATTACAGGCATGTGCCACCATGCCCGGTAACTTTTGTATTTTTAGTAGAGACGTGGTTTCACTGTGTTGGTCAGGCTGATCTCGAACTCCTGACCTTGTGATCCACCCGCCTCGGCCTCCCAAAGTGCTGGGATTATAGGCATGAGTCACCACACTCGGCGGTTATATATTTTTAATCTGCTTATAATTGTTGTTTATTTTATCCTGGAAGACTGAAAAGTATTTAGCTTTTTTCACATAAGTGTCTGTTTCTTCAGAAAAATAACTAAAGGAAATATCTATCACTATTTCCTGGAGCTCATGACTGAGTTCCAAGCATGTAGCATTTTGTCTTCTACAAAATGTGTCCTCCTCTTCCTCCTTCTTTCAGTGCCATCTTCCTGGCTTGACTGTGTTTTAGTTTGGGTTCTCTCAAGAGTAATCCCAGAGACAAAGATTTGGGGTGAAAATTAATCTATTAATATTTGGAAGGTGATTCCAGGAAGCATGGTGAGGGAATGGGAAGTGAGACAGAGAAGGGAGAAAAGCCAATAAAAGGTGTGTTAATATATAGGTTACTGCTGATGGCCACTGGGCTCAATCCTTTTGGGGACCTTTTGAGAAACCGTGTAGGATACACCTCAGAACTGTCCCACCAAGGCCCAAGGAAACTAGGATGTTTATCGACCAACTCTTGTCTGTTTTTGGTTGAGAGTTGTTCTCAGGGCAACTTACAGCTCACCCCTCATGTTCCTGTGGCTGGAGAGGGATCTTCAGGCAAAGAGACACAGGTGCTTAGGGTAGGAGGCCATCAGTGTACACAGGAATTGTCCAACAAAGAAGCAGATAACACTGGGGATGGGTTGAGGGGAGATGAACAGGCACTGACTTAAAGCTTGTTTGGATTTTATTTTGGGTGAAAGGGACTGTTGGGTAATCAGTGATGGATTCATCTACAAGCCCAGGACTTTGGAAAAGCCAAAGGACCACAAGTTTAACCTTGAAGAACAGACCACAACCTCAGGTTTTCCTTTTCACTTTCTCTGCATGTGCCATGAGGGATGGGAAGCCTACTGCAGGCAGACGGTCTTCTTAGCTGGCTTGGGCTTAGTCTTCCTCTACATGACAGTTCTGGGGTCTGGCTGTATCATCACTGGCTATGCCTACACCCAAGAGGTTGGAGAATCCCTGCTTAGCATCCTCATGGCCCTTTCAACTTTCTCTGGCCTGATGGGCACCATTCTCTTCACCCAACTTAGGGGGCACTATGGCTTAGTCACAACCGGAGTCATATCTAGCCAGTTCCATTTAGGTTGTCTAACGCTGTGCATGTTTTCTGTCTTTGCTCCTGGAAATCCTTTTGATCTGGCTGTTTTGTCACTTCCATTAAGCAAAAATCCTTCAAACCATGAGTTGTTGGTCCAGTGGATGGAAGAACGGTCCAGAGGAGTGGCTTGGTTCACGTTTCTTTCAAAGGGATAAACATGTGTCTGGTTCTCTTTTAGCAACTCATGGTAAGACTTGGGACACTCAGAGTCCTGCTGTTTGAAGGCCAGCAGGACCCTGAGCATTCTGAGTCTTCCATCTCCATTATCTTCCTCTTCTCAGTTGTGATCCTGGCAAGAATCGGTGAACAGCAGATCATATGTGGCAAGGGATTCTGCAGCTTGCGATGTTGCTAAGTGCAATCTTAGAAGCATTTGATGGCCTTACCACTGTACTATTGTGTCTTCATCATTCATTCATGCAGAGCCTGTTATGTGACCGGAACTGTGTTAGACAGTGGGGATACAAGAGTTATTTGATCACACAGAGTGTTAGCACTATGGAGTTTACAGTCTGACCAATAAGTAAGTAGTTAACAATAGTCAACAACACAGAGTGACAGGAGCTTTGATAGGGAAGAGCAAAGCATTGGGGACACCTGGGAGGGATACCAAATGTGGCCTTGTGGGTTAGGGAAGCCTTCCTAGAAAGAGGCACAATTAAGAAATCCCTAAAGAGCAAGTTAGGCAGGTGACGGGGCAGACTGTTCCAGGCAAGCCAGAGGCAGTGGTGCAAAGGTGAACACTGGGAGATGCGGGGAAGTGAAAATAGTTATTTCCTGGGTGTCAAGCATGTAAATGCTACAGATGATGTCTACATTAAAGAACTATATTGACCTGAGTCCTTTTTCTGCAGAACTGGGATAAGGAGAGAGGAAAGAGAGCAGCTTGCGGGGGGAATGGCAAGTCTTTCCTTAGCTGCCTGGGGGAGGGTAGTGCAATTCTTCCCCAAGAACAGTGTGTCTAGCCTTGAGAGTCTACAAGGTACTTGGGTTAGGAGGCCATCAGTGTACACAGGAATTGTCCAACAAAGCAGATGAGACTGGGGATGGGTTGAGGGGAGATGGACAGGCACTGACTTGAAGCTTATCTGGATTTTAAACCTTGTACCTCCTAACCCTACCTTGCGTTAAAGCTTGTACTGCCTACCCCAAGTACCTGTCTTTGCTCCCGGTCTGCTCCAAATACTTGTTGTCTGAACTCTGCCATCAAGTATGTGTCGTTCATACTTGGCAGCAAGGACATATCTGGTTTTGCAAGTGAGTATATTAAAAACAAATATTTAAAAAATGTTGGTCATTTGATGCCTGCCAACTCCAAAAGTGACATGTTTGGGATCAATGGTGATGGTGATAGAAACCACTTAATAGCACACTGGCCCTAGTGATTAGACCTGCAGATTCCCAACCTGTGAAGAGACTGGGCCATGCTGTTTGACATGGAATCCCCACAATCAGGTTTCTGCCAAGAAAACATCATTTCTTTGAGCCTTTTCCTTCCTCCTCAGTTCAAAGTCACCACCTGCAAAGCCCCTCTCTGAGGCCACAGCTCAGAGCCAGGGATTCCTTACCCCCAGGCTAGAAACAGGGTGGGGAGAGTGGAAACTGTGGCGGTGAGTGGTGGAAGTTGTAGATCAAAAACCCCCTCATTCACCAGCCCTTCCCACACCTCTTCCATGCACCACATTCTCTACCCCAGGCACTGAGTTGAAGCAAGGTCCCTGCCCTCCTAGAACTCAGAGCCGCACCTTCTAATCTCTGAGGCCACAGTGGGGTGGGACCATGGGGTTTGGGAAGGTGTTCCTGACTTCTGCTGTGGCGACCCAGAACCCCTTGGTCTACAGAAGCTTTGAAATACTGGGAGAGAGGAAATAAGAATGTTGTAGCCTCAATTAATGAGGTTAGAAAACCATGAGCTAGCCTGGGAGTCTCCTTCCTTTGATGGAATATGCATGTATGAGAAAAAAACTGTGCTCCTAATTCCAAATGATTTAAAAACCTATTCTTTCATGAAGAGATTATCTAGCCTCTAAAATACTTTAAGTTGGGTACCTGATGGGTAGATTATCCTTTATTGGGGTATTTGACTTGCACTTCTAGTCTTTAATTGCACAAAACTGAAGAACAGATTAGCCATTTAAAATTTGTGCAATTCACATTATATTACATTAAAGTATTTAGCTTAAAACGAAAAAATAAAAGTCCACTAGCAACTCCCGTTTACTAGGATAATTTGGCTCTTACTGACACAAAGGAAATGATCACATTTGGAAAACACCAAAGCTCACTGCAGTGCCTGCGATCCGGAAAAACATTCAGTATAAGAGACACTTGGCGTTTTCTCTATTGCAGTAAGTAATCTTTCTTTTTGTATCCAGAATGAGGATTCCAGAGTCATAGAAATCTTTTAATTTTTTGTTTTATGGTTTTACTCTGCAAGATATTTGGATTAATTTTTTTTTTTTTTTTTTTTGAGATGGCTTCTTGCTGTGTTACTCAGACTCTTCTCAAACTCCTGGGCTCAAGCAATCCTCCCACCTCAGCCTCCCTGGTGGCTGGGACTACAGGCATGTGCACAGTGCCCAGCAGAAACACAGTACACTCTCAACACTCATGAGGGATAAAGCTCAGGCCCCGGGGCCATACTGTCTGATGATGTTGGCAAGTTACCGAAACTCCATGTCACTATTTCCTTTTCCATAAGATGGGGATAAGAATAATAATGGTAGTTACTTATCAGGGAAATCAGAGGATACACTGAAACAATTTCCATAGGTAACATGTTTAGCACAGAACTTTCTCAGAGGAAAGACTTGTCCTCATTGTCATCATATTTTTGTTACAATTTTGGTGGCTTTCACAAGTGTTGCTGTGTGAGGTCTGGGGTGCAGGGTGGGTAGTAATGAGAGGTGATAATGTGTTAACATCCCTCACTCTCGCTGCCTCCTCGGCCTCGACATCCACTGTGGCGGCGCTTGAGGAGCCCTTCAACCCGCCACTGCACTGTGGGAGCACCTCTCTGGGCTGACCTAGGCCGGAGCGGGCTCCCTCTGCTTGCCGGGAGGTGTGGAAGAAGAGGCGCGGAGGGCAACCGGGGCTGCGTGCAGCGCTCACAGACTAGCGCCAGTTCTGGCGGGCGCGGGCTCAGCGGGCCCAGCACTCGGAGCAGCCAGCCGGCGCCGCCAGCCCAAGGCAATGAGGGGCTTAGCACCCGGGCCAGCAGCTGCGGAGGTTGCGCCGGGTCTCCCAGCACTGCTGGCCCCCATGTACCGCTCTCTCGCCGGGCCTCAGCCGCCTCCCCGCGGGGCAGGGTTCGGGACCTGCAGCCCGCCATGTCCCAGCCCTCCTCTCCGCCGTGGGCTCCCCCGCCGCCGGATGGGGACGCCGCTCCCTGCTCCGTGGCGCCCCAGCCATCGACTGCCCAAGGGCTGAGGAGTGCGGGCGCACAGCATGGGACTGGAGGGCAGCTCTGCCTGCAGCCCCGGTGTCGGATCCACTAGGTGAAGGCAGCTGGGCTCCTGAGTCTATTGGGACTTGGAGAACCTTTATGTCTAGCTAAGGGATTGTAAATACACCAATCAGCACCCTGTGTCTAGCTCAAGGTTTGTAAATACACCAGGATAATGCCACTGCACCCTGACAGAGCGAGACTTTGTCCCCCCCGCCCCCCCCCCCAAAAAAAGCCAGGCATCGTGGTGGCACCTGTAAGTGTAGCTACTCGGGAGGCTGAGGCAGGAGAATGGTTTGAACCTGGGAGGTGGAGGTTGCAGTGAGCCAAGATCACGCCATTGCACTCCAGTCTGGGCGACAAGAGCAAAACTCCTTCTCAAAAAAAAAAAAAAAAAAAAAAAAAAAAAGGCACCAGTGCTGTAAATGATGAATCATTTCATTTGTTAGCATGGCTAACACTATTGGGCCTGGTGGCTGTGATGATGGATCCTCTCCCTGGGAGAGGTGGCTTGAGGCCTACCTTGGTATTCAGTGTGTATCACCAAGCAGGGGCTCATCTAGCTGCTTGCTCAGTAACTACTTATTTCCATTCTGATGGAAACTAAGTTACAGTACTTTGGCTACAGTAAGATTTGATGCATTGAGTCACTTTGCATTTTAAAATTGAACTGTAACTCTTTATGCCCTCAGTTTAGAAATAATTCTCAGTGCATCATTAACCCTGACTTCTTTGAGCGCTTCACATTATACCATGGCAGCATTTTACAAATACTTCCTAACTTTGTAAGCACTGCTTGCTAAGATCAAGTGGGAATTTTACAGGCGAACTCTGGGTCAGAGTCCAGAGTGAATCGAGGTCCTTCGCAGGCCAAGCCCCGAGAGACATGGAGGCCAGCCAGAGTGGTCAGGACAGCCGAGGAGGATGAAGGATGGGGGACCTGATCTAGACCTCCATGTGGTAGCCCCAGCAGGGTGGCTGGAGCAGCCTGGGAGGACAAAGGGACTGTCTGGTACTCTGCAAAGGCAGACACTGGAGGACACAGCACATTATCTCCAAATTATTCTTCAGAGCTAAGTGCAGGGATCAGGACAGAGGCAACCAGGAGGCCTTGGCAGGGCTGGAGGTGGATCTCAGGGAGAATCTAGAAGCTCAGCTGGCTGAGAAACCAATCAGGCAGGCAGAAGCTAGGAGTGGGTCCCTTGGGAGCAGGCACAAGAGCTCCAGGGGAGATGTTGTCATGTGAGGACTTGGTCATTGCCACAGCTCACTTCTGTCCTATTTGATGCCTGCACAGTAGGTTTGGAGCCTGCTTCTGAAGTGTAATCAAATAGCACCTCTTCATGTGGTTGAAGGGGGTTGGGGACATGGGGAAAAAAGGAGGCCAGTTTTTCCCCTGCTAAACCAGGAAAGGAAGAGGAAACATCTAGAATTGGAACCAGATTGGAAGCTCAATCTTTTCTCTTTGTCTTAAACGTGTCTTAAACATTTTTGTAATGAAGTGGGGGCATAAATAAATACCTCTAAATGAAGTTAGAGTGCATCTGAGATAATGGTGATGGTGATTCATAAAAGATAAATATAATGTCACAAATTATGACAGTTACTACCATGTACAGATGTCCAGGTACAGGGCTACACATTTTAATAATACTGTCATAGAATCTTCCAATGAGATGGCACCTGAAATATTCGTATTTCACAGATGAGGAAACAGCAACAAAAAGGCGCCCAAGGCAACAGGGCTAGTCAATGCCAGAGCCAGAATTGTCACCAAGGTCTTCTGATTTCTATTCAGATTCATTCGTAGCCTACACTGCTGCCCTGCTGGCCTCTGGGCCTTTGCCCTCACTGTGACTCAGCTTCTTTGGGACAATGTTTCAGAAGTGGAGTGAGGGGCTGTGGACGGTGTGCAGTGCTCCCTGAACAATCTATGGACCTTGTATTAGTCTATTCTCACGCTAAGAAAGCCATACCTGTAATTTATAAAGAAAAGAGGTTTAGTAGACTCCCAGTTCTGTATGGCTGGGGAAGCCTCAGGAAACTTACAATCATGGTGGCAGGCACTCTTCACAGGGCTGCAGAAGAGAGAATAAGTGCCAGCAGGGGAAATGCCAGACACTTATAAAACCATCAGATCTCGTGAGAACTCACTATCATGAAAACAGCATGGGGGAAACTGCCCCCATGATCTAATCACCTCCCACGAGGTCCCCCCTCCAACACATGGGGATTACAATTCGGATTGTAATTCGAGATGAGATTCAGGTGGGGACACAGAACCAGATCATATCAGACCACATCCACTTCATCCTCATCATGCTGGCCCCACAGCCCCAGCAGTTTGGCATGCTGGTCTCATCTCCAAACTGTTTGGAACCATAGGGCATGAGATGTACTTTTTTTTATTTTTATGCAAGAAAGTATAAGATTAAAAATATCCATGCAAATAAGACAATGAAAGGCATTTGGATGCCTTTAACCTAAGAAGTAGGCAGCACCTCTGGCTTCTCAGAGCTCAGGTAACACTGGCACCATCTCATACTGTTTTCAGTGATTTTCCTGTGTTGCTGCTGTGTGTCTACCTGGTGCTTTGCTACATTTGAGAGCAATTGTGTCATTGCCTTTTGCCAAAAGCATCAACTGCATTAAATGTATCTTGGGAGTGGTGGCGCTATCCAGAGTTTGAAAGGGGTCTGACTCCTGGCATACTCATTAGCCAAAGTCAGAGATTCCACCCCAGACATCTTGAAGGGGCTTGTTTTGCTTTTGCCAATATAATAACTCAATGTTTTCAGGTTCTTATTGTTCTTCAGGTTTTAAAATTAGTCAGTATTGGCTGGGTGCTATGCTCACGCCTGTAATCCTAACACTTTGGTAGACCCAGGTGGGAAATTCACTTTAGGCCAGGAGTTTGAGACAAGCCTGAACAACATAGCAAGAATCCATCTCTACAAATTTTTAAAAAATCAGTTGGGCATGTTGGCACGTGCCTGTAGTCTGAGCTACTCAGGAGGCTGAAGCAAGAGGATTGCCTGTGCTCAGAAGTTTAAGGCTGCAGTGAGCTACGATGGTGCCACTGCACTCCAGCCTGGGGAACAGAGTGAGATCTTATCTCTGAAAAAATTATATAAATAATTAAATAAATAAAATTAGTCAGAATATTCTGCTCAATGTTAAAATTAGAGAGGTGGAGTGTGGTCAATGATGTCTGGTCTCAATTCATTGGGTGTGGGATTTTGGTTCTTTTCCCAGTTTGTCCACCCTGAGGGGGACATATTTTTCCCCCGGCCCCAGTCCCTATTAAGAACAACTGCTTTTTTTTTTTTTTTGTCTTTCCTAAAATGCAGTCTCTTTTCTCTTTATTTCTTCAGTTTTAACTAATTTTATTCCTTTTCAGTTGCTTTCAGTGAATTTTAGCTGAGTCACCACAGATCATACTGATTTTTAAAATATGTTTTGTGACTGATTATAACATAGTATGCTCTTTTGAACCTATTGCCTTACCACTGTTTATTTCATTTCTTTTTCTTTTTTTTTTTTTTAATTATACTTTAAGTTCTAGGGTACATGCACACAACATGCAAGTTTGTTACATATGTATACTTGTGCCATGTTGGTGTGCTGCACCCATCAACTCGTCAGCACCCATCAACTCATCATTTACATCAGGTATAACTCCCAATGCCATCCCTCCCCCTCCCCCCTCCCCATAATAGGCCCTGGTGTATGATGTTCCCCTTCCAGAGTCCAAGTAATCTCATTGAAGAACAACTACTTAAGAGAAATGTGAAAACTAAGGGAATAATTCAATTACTGTTAAACACAAAAAGACAAAATGTCATTGTTAGTAGCAAGGAAACTACAAAAGGAGAATTTACACAGACCTGTTTTTTAGATCACAAAGTGAAGACAGGAAAAGGAGAATTTTATGGAACATTTTGCTTAACATAAGGTAATCTTTAAAAAGAGTGCTTTATATAAGGTAATATTTATGGTGCCACTTCCCACAGTCTCTCCCCTTCCATTAAGAAAAAATAAAAATAATAAAACCAAAACCCTGAAAGACACTTTAGTACATACACAACTAGATCAGGGATCAAGAAACTAGAACTATCCTTCATATGGTTTTCCATTAAGGAAGTTGCATTTTGACGAAATGTAGCATACCGAATCCTTTTGCTCTTCATTTTTTTCTTACCTAAAAAAATTTGGGGTCAGGCATGGTGGTTCATACCTGGAATCCCAGCAGTTCGGGAGGCCGAGGTGGGTGGATCACTTGAGGTCAGGAGTTTGAGACCAGCCTGACCAACATGGTGAAACCCCGTCTCTACTAAAAGTACAAAAATTAGCCAGACATGGTGGTGCACATCTGTAATCCCAGCTATCGGAAGCCAGAAAAATTGCTTGGACCCAGGAGGTGGAGGTTGGAGTGAGCTGAGACCAACACTACACTCCAGCCTGGGTGACAGAGCAAGACTCTATCTCAAAAAAAAAAAAAATTTTTACATTTATTTAGAGATGGGGTCTTGCCTTGTTGCCCAGGTTGGTCTGAAACTCCTGAGTTCAAGCAATCTGCCCGCTTTGGCCTCCCAAAGTGCTGGGTGGGAGCCACTGTGTGAACCACTGCACCTGGCCTGCTCTTGATTATTTTAATGAACACACAGATGCTTGCAGAGTGGGCATAGCAGAGTGTTTGCTAAATACACTCTGAAGTCTCTCATTTAAAATCTCCAGAAGTCCTAGCAGCTTGAGTGTAGCATTTATGTCAAATCTAAGTAGTGCTGACTACCCCTGCACTTTCTGCCCTTCAAAAAATAGCTGCTTACCTGTAACTTTTGCATTTTCAAGTGCTAATTTTATTCTTTTCCCTGAAGGTCATATATGGTAAAACAGCAATACCTTTCTATCTACTGGATGGTGAATCAACTGTTTTAGATCAGTACTGTCCAACAGAAATATAATACACATCAGGTATCATTTAAAAATGTATTTCATTTAACTCAATATATTCAAAACATTTAATTTGTAATTAATGTAAAATTGAGATAGTTTACACTCCTGATGTTTTTCACCCTTCAGCACATGTCAACTTGGTCTAGCCACATTTTGGGTGCTCAGTAGCACATGTGAATTGTGGCTACCCCATTGGACTGCAGTTTTAGATTCTGATTCCCATAGTTCCATGTATTTCTCACTGAGAGGCCTATAAATTATACAGTGTGCTCTATTCTGCCTTAAAGAGTGGCAGTAACAGGGCAGGGCACTTGTCCAGCTGCAAAAATCAATGGTATGAGACTCCATTCCATCAGCTACAACATTCGGCTCTGTTCCCGGAAACATACATCACACTGATCTGACCGGATTTTGTCTGTCTTTGAAACAGATTGGTGTGGAGCTGTCCTGGAGATGCAGATATCAATAGAGGATGATTCCGAGACAACTGGCCCCTTGCAGTGCAGATAAACTCCATTAGGGGGTCTTCTAGTCATGGTGGCATAATCCTGGATTGTGATTAATGACAATTTTATAACAAAATATTGCCATCAGAACTTTCCAGTTTATGAATACAAGGTACATTTTGGAAAGACAATCTTTTCTACTACAAAATAAAAGTAAGCCTTTCAAACACATCTCTGGCTATCTGTTCACAGAATCTGATCTGTGAACTCACCTCCCTGCTCCAGAGGCAGTCTCCACTTTCGGTAGATCCCCATTTAGTTATGCAGACATGTTCTGTGTTCCATTCCTTCCTTCAGAGTGGAGTATTTGAGATCATGAAGGAAAGAAAGCCGCCTCCTCGGCTTTAAGGAGCTTGGAATGCACATGACCCCTCCCCTCCTCCATTAGAAAATAATGGCAATTGCCTGATTACTAACTTGCCAGTTCTGGCTCTTTGCTCTTAGGAAGCTCAGAGTCAACTTGGCTGCAGCCTACAGCATGAGATCTAACGGCTTAGTTTTTTATTCTTGCCCTCTACTTGCTGAGCTTTTATCTGCTTCTAATTATTGTTGCTTGATATTTGTTATAAACCACCCTAAATTATTTTGGGAATGTTGGGGGGGGGCGCTAGATTTTTCAGCTTGCCCTAATAATTTAATCTTTCAGATATTGACCCAGACACGAAATGAAATGATTCCTTACAACAGAAGTCAACCAAGGAACATTCTATTAAAACTGGCTCTGACTTACATACTGAAATGAGTCACACTGTGAAAGCTCCAGAAAGGTAAGAACTGTCTGTATCATGGGACTTGACACAACAAAACAGCAAATATTTGCCAAATTACACAATTAAATATCTAAGGCTTAAGGACCTTCAAAAAGACACATATTTTAGTCTGGAATATTCACTTGAACTACAAAGATTTGGCTACTTTAAGGAAACAATCTATTTGTATTCAAGTGCTTAGGAACACCACAGAGTAAGACAAAATGGGATATGGCCATTTTCGAAATCAAATTGTGACTCAGTCTACATGAACTGACATGTCATTGCCACAATTGTTACACTGGGTTTTACATCACTATCCGGGGAGGTTTGGTGACCAGTTCTTAAATAAGACTTTCTATTTTCAGTGAAATAACCATTAGCATAAAAATTCTGTTTCCAATCACAATTTCTTTTATAGTCATAATTAAAGATTCACATGCCCAAGTTCCTCACTTGGAAGCCCTCTTTGAAAACATTTCATTCAACTCCAGGTTTGCTTCTCTTCATGGCACTTGAGCACAAAAGAATGGTAGTTCAATAGTCCACTCCTGCTTTTAGCTCTGCTAAACACGTAGACATGCAATGTACTAAGGCAGGCACTACAGAACTGTGGTACAACTGCAACCACTCATCCCATTTTCCTGGGTGATGCTATGTTTAACCGAGGTTCTGTATTGGACAACTCTACATTGCTAGGGTATAGGGTAAGGGGATTTGGTAGTGGGGGAGTGGCAGGGAAGGTATCAAACCTAGAATCATAAGGGACGTCTGAAGAACTTTGCTCGTATGGGCAAGATGGCACAACTCTGTTCATGTCAGAAAATGCTCTTGGTCACCAGGGCAGGGCTCAACAGGCCCTGTGGTTAGACCTACCAAATAGAGAAAAGAACAATGACTCACAAGCTATACTTGAATCTATCCCTTTTAAGAAGCACCCTTGATTACTCCAAGGGAATGAGGACAAGGAATACAGACTGGCTCTTTTTAGCCAGCTTTTCAGTCAACCATGTGGCTTAATCAGCATCAACCCATTTCAACCCAAGACCAATACTCAGCCTCCTTTCATTTCTCAAATTTCTTGATTAGCCAGTATTTGCTAAGGACATCTTAAGCTTTCTTGAAATGGAAAAGTCAATATGGAAAACAATGCTGCAGGGAAACCACAGTAGTATTTGGAGTGGCACATGGCAACAGATTTTCCATATCCCACTTTCTGCTATCTCATGCCCACTACAATGGACACATCACAGGTGAGATTTAAAATGCTGCTGTGAAGTGGATACATCAGTGTTGTTGCTATCCAGAAGGGAAACTTGCAGCACTGATGAGCGTGCCAATACACAACTGCCGTCTGGTCCTGCTTCTCAGGTATTGTGTGCATGAGTCACTTCTGTGATTTATGTCCCAAGAGTGATTTCGATGTATTTTTGCTTTTCCAACTTGGCAGTTCATGTAAATAGTGACCCCAAACCATCTTGCCATAGATTTCACTGGAAACACCATTGAAATGCCAAGGAGGGCTAAAGTCATGTTTATTGAAGTATGATTTTACATTCAGTAAAATTCATCTTGTTAAGGTTCAACAAATGCGTAGTCATACCATTATCAAGATGCGGAACTGCAGAATCACTCTAACAATTCCCTCCTGCCCTTTTGTAATCAACCCCTTTTTGATCCCAAAACTCATTGACCTGTTTTTCTGTCGAAAGTATCAAATTTCATCACTAAAATGATCTACAGTACTATAGAAAAATGTGTAAACACATAAAATACACAAACCAATTTTTAAAAAAGTGAGATACTTTAAAATTTCTTTAGCATACCAACAAAAAATGAAGGTAGCATTGCATTTTACTACAGATGTGCAGACATTCAAAGTCCACCACTGTCGTATATATGGCTCAACAGTAATATTTAAGAATATACTGGGTGGGCATGGTGGCTCACCCCCATAATTCCAGCACTTTGGGAGGCTGAGGCAGGCAGATTGCCTGAGGTCAGGAGTTCGAGACCAGCTTGGCCAACATGGCCATCTCTACAAAAATTAGCCTGTAATCCCAGCTACTTGGGAGGCTGAGGTGGGAGAATCGTCTGGACCCAGGAGGTGGAGGTTGCGGTGAGCTGAGATTGTGCCACCGCACTCCAGACTGGGCAACAGCGGGACTCCACCTCAAACAAAAATGTGTAAAAATACAAAATTAGCTGGGTGTGGTGACACACGCCTGTAATCCCAGCTACTCCGGTGGCTAAGGCAGGAGAATCGCTTGAATCTGGGAAGCGGGGGGGGGGGGGGGGGGGTGCAGTAAGCCAAGATTGCACCATTGCACTCCAGCCTGGGCAACAAGAGTGAAATTGTGTTTAAAATCTTTAGAGTTAAGTCATATCATTGTAGAGTATGTGAACCATGATTAAGCATGATGAAGGTATTGCTATTTGTTTTATTAACACTGTCAAATTACAGACCACAGCTGTTTCATAGAAAAACTACTTTAAATAATAGAATTGTCTTTGCAGGGGCCGAGGTGGGCGGATCATGAGGTCAGGAGACTGAGACCATCCTGGCTAACAAGGTGAAACCCAGTATCTACTAAAAATACCAAAAAAGTAGCCGGGCATGGTTGCGGGCGCCTGTAGTCCCAGCTACTTGGGAGGCTGAGGCAGAAGAATGGTGTGAACCCAGGAGGTGGAGCTTGCAGTGAGCCAGGTCGCACCACTGCACTCCAGCCTGGGTGTCAAAGCGAGACTCCGTCTCAAAAAAAAAAAAAAAAAGAATTGAATTGCATAGAAAATTTCTACAGGATCCACTCAGCGATAAGGCAGTTTTGTGCCTCCAAACTGTCAGATAATATTCCTATAGATTGGGGCCATCTCAAAATTCACCCTTGCTACCGCTATGAAAGGGACCAAAAAAAAAAAAAGCAACCTGTGTTCTGTAGATACTAAAGGTTACATATTCAAATATATATCCTCTACTTGAAAAGCTTCACTGATTCTTTCAAGTGCCAGACCTGTAAAAGAAGTATCACAGGAGGTATTACTAAATAGCAAAATACAGTACTGTCTAGACTATGTTTACAAAAACTACAGGTAAATAAATAAAATCCCCCAATATCTTACACATTGTTGCTTTAGTAATGTTGTGACATCTAAATTTATGTTTTTACTCAAACTCCTGTTTTTCTCTTGGCTTAGTAGTATTATCCATTTACCAAGAGCTTTTTCCCCTTTTTACCAAAAGCATGATTTTAAAAGGGGGGGTGGTATGATTCCATTTAATAAATTCCTGCATACCAAGTTGGCCTCAGGTAAATCCTTTAATCCATCACAGCAGAAGCATATGAAATCAGATTAGAGTTCTCATCCTTGGCCAGGATTTCAATTCAACTATTAATAACTTAAACCAAATTCTTTCCACTTGGCCCATACCTTAAGTTCATCAGCATCTTGAAACTCCACCAAGCCTGGTTAAAAAAAGTGAAAGAGAATGTTAAGAATATCACGCAATTTTGTTTTTTAAGGAGTGGTCTTTATCGTGGCTATCCACTAGCTACCTTTAATGAGTAAATAAATTGCTATCTCTGTATATAATTCCTGTACAAAGCTACAACCTCCAAATTTCCTGATACTTGGGAGTCTTCTGTAGTTTCCAGCTAGGAGGAAAATGGTCAGGAGTCACTATCTTCCCATTGATGAGCATTGAATGCTATCCATGTTTGAAAAGAAACACTATCCCAACAATATTTGTCTAGGAAAAACTGAAACCTTCCAGATTTAAAAATCAAAGGAAGCACTACTAAACTCGCTTACCCTGAGGCTGACTTCAGGGGGCTGACAAGTTTCTAGTCCTGGGCACTTGCTCAGTTTTCACAATCCTTAGACGCTAGCTCACACTGCTTCCTTGACATCTCTCTCACAGTTTAAACTGAATAGTTAAAAAATTGGCGGGCCGGGTGCGCTGGCTCATGCCTGTATCTCAGGACTGTGAGAGGCCAAGATGGGCGGATCACCAGTTTAGGAGTTCGAGACCAGCCTGGCCAACATGGTGAAACCCGGTCTCTACTAAAAAAAAAAAAAAAAGGTTGGGCGTGGTAGTGGACGCCTGTAATCCCAGCCACTGAGGAGGCCAAGGTTGCAGTGAGACAAGATTGCACCATTGCACACCAGCCTGGGTGACAGAGCGAGACTCTGACTCAAAAAAATAAAAATAAAATGGGCTCAGTAAGAATCTCAACACCTAAAGCAATTGTAAAACAAAGCCTTAGCACTGCTATCTTCCTGTGCTGTCTGTAGGGCTCTTCGCCAGAGCTGGAGGTATTCCAGGGAGGGAAAATTGTCCATACTCTGGGTCTATCTGGAAAAAAGGTGCCTAGAACCTAGGCTGCAAATGTACAAGCTTTCCTCATTAAAGCATGGTAAAATGGGTCCCATTTGGTTTCATCAAAAAGGCAGCAAATCTTTCACAACTGAGGAAAACACGTGAACCATGAGCTTCACATTTCAACAGAACTGTGGTACCTGTGATAGCCACAAAGATTCATATGTTGACTCAAATGTAACTTTAGATCTTTATCAATTTTACTAAATTCGCAAAGTACCCTTTTATATGGCAATTTGTACCAGTAATGAACAATTAGTATGGTCACCTATGCTCAAGAGAGCCGCTCCAAAAACTTACATTGTCCCCCAGACAAACGTTGTCTAGGGGCAGCCTTGCTTATTTCTACACCTCAGTAGACATAAGTTCAACACCTTGTCCTGGTCCGAGTCAGAGCCCAGTAGTTCAGACTTTTCCCAGGACAGAAAACCAAGAAGGGCCTCCTCACACCCTGATTAAACGCTGGAAGCGGACCCTGTGCTGTTAACAACGCTCTGGCCACTCCTGAAAAAGCGGATCTTGGGGAGGAAACCGCAGGCTCTCTTCTTAGGGCTCACAGCATTCTACTGTAAACTCGCTGCAGGCGTCGGCTCCAGCAAGACTCGTCCGTTCATGCCTTTAAATTACCCGACTGCGGGCCAGTGGCAACTGAACGGCACTGGTGGCAGAGGGGGGTGGCTGCGCGAGTGAAGTGGCCTCCGTGTGTTTGCTAACCCCGCTATTATACTGCCCCGCTTGGAAACTTAAAGCACTTCAGACATCAGATGTCACTCACTTCCTAAATAGGCTTACGTCCGCGCGGCCACAGCCACTGGGCAGGCAGGAGCCTCGAGTGCGCCAAAAACCCAGAGACCGTCCGGGGCTCGGCGCCTCCGCCTGCGGTCGTAATTTGATCCTCAAAATGCAATCATTTAATTGAAAAAGGACTGAAAGCTGCCTGTAGGCCGGATCCGTGGACTGCAGGGACTCAGGCACTGGAGGCGACCGGCGCCTGGCAGCTTCTGCTAAGTGGGGGTGGGATCCTCGAGGAAAGGGGGCGGCCCCTTCAAGCGCACAAGGACACGGGCCGTCCTAACCCGGGACGCAGGGCCCAGGCGCCACGAGGACGCCCCCACCCCCGAGGGGCCCTAACGGAGGTTTCCCCGCGGCGCCGAGCCGAGGCCGAGGCGGGCACCAGGGCAGCGAGGGGTATGCACATTAAATACATTTATATGCGCGCCTACGAAGGGCACGGTGTAGCCCCGGAGCCACGTGGCCGGTTCCCGAGTCCAGAAGGTCGGAGCCCACTTACCCAGTCACGCGTCGCGGCCGAAAAGGGAGAGCACCCCGGAGATCAAGTTTAAAAGGGGCCTGGGCGGGGCGGCACCAACCAAAAAGTTGCCGGAAGGCCCCTCCCGGCCCAGCACGCGCCCCGCCCGCGGCGCCCGGAGGCCCTCGCGCGCCCCCTGCCGGCGGCCCGGGGCTTCCCCGCCTTGGGTCCCCCCACCCTACACGGGCCCCAGCTTCCACTTTGCCCCGGCCTCCGAGTCTGAGGAATCTGCCCCAAACTGTCGCTGGCTGTGATGTCTCTTTACCTCGTTGAAGGTCAGAGGAAGCTCCTGCCACTCAAATAATGTTCGGTGTCTCTGGTACCCCCTCCCCTCCCGTGCCTGGTGTTTAAGTCTTCAGCCACGCCCCTGGGTGCTTATTTCAAGACTCGTCTAATTATGTAGCAGAAGACTGGCTCCCGTTAAAAGATCTGGGCATTAGCGGAGGTCGGGGGTGCAAACTCATTGAAGAGGGGTTGAAGCACAGGGAGGACTCCTGGTGCCTGGAGTGCTGCATGCTTAGAATGATATCCACGGCCTGCAAATGTCTTGCCTCCAAAGCACGTCTGTGTCATTGGACTGTGAGGAGAAAGGGGAGAAGGTATTTTGACTGCAGTAAAATAAACAGGTCTATTGGCTGGATGCCTAAGCCACACTCCATACAGAACATGAGTGTTGTGGACTGAATTGTGTCCCCACTCCCAAAGACATATTGAAGACCTAACCTCCAGCACCTGTGAATGTGACCTAACGTGGGAACTGTGTCTTTAGAGATGTAGTCAAGAAGAGGTCACTGGGGTGGACCCTCCTAATTCAACATGAGTGATATCCTTATCACACAGACAGAAGCACACGAATATGTGGCGAGATAGGGGCAGATCAGAGTGATGCAGCTGTAAGCCCGGGAATGCAGTGGATTGCCGGCCACCACCAGAGAGAGGCTAGGAAGAGACAAGGAAGAACCCTCCCCTGCAGATTTCAGAGGGAGCTTGGTGTTTGCTTCTGCTGACACTTTGATTTTGGACTTCCAGCCACCAGAAATGTGAGATAAAACGTTTCTGTTGTTTCAAGTCACCGAGTGCTTTGTTAAGGCATCCCTAGGGAATTAATACAATGACTGTGGAGACTTTCCCTCTGCCGTTCTGTGTAAAATCTGGCCATAAAGACATTATTTGACTTCCCTTGTTTGACTGTAGGTCATAAGACCCCCATTCCAGAGGGAGTCCTGTCCCATACCCAGAAGGAAAGAGTGCATGCTCAGAGAGGCCAAGAAGAATCTAGACAGACAGGCCTTGCTGGGTTTTCTCCCTCTGTCTATTAGTCTTAGATCATACCCTTTTTGTTCAATCACATTTCTACATCACTGCCCATACTTTGTTGAACCTAGGCATAAAAATGGACAATTTCCCCTGTATCTTTGGGTCTTTATTTGAAGGCTCCCGGGTATGCACATTAAATACATTTATATGCTTTTTCTCCAATTAATGTGCCTTTTGCAAGTTGATTTTTTAGTGAACCTTAAGAGGGCAAAGGGAAAACTTTCCATGTTGGCTCCTACAGATTGCTCAGTGCAGCAAATACTTGTTGAGTACCTATTCTATGCCAGGTACTGTGATTGGTGTTGGAGGGTGTGAAGTTCAATGAGAAATTGCCCCTGCCCTAGATCAAGGAATATAAAATGAGATTCACCCACCGATAGAAGCCCATGAAGAGTGCCAAGGGCACAGCATAAAGCCACAAAGCCCAGCCTGCTAAGGCCACAGGAAAGGCTTCCAGAAGGAAGAGGTACCTAATAGTACAATGAGTGTAGCATGACCAGCAGGAAACTCATATACTGTATGAAATTTAGGAGAGCAAAGAAGCAAAGAGGCCAAGACAGTTGCAGAAAAATCACAGGATAATAGAGTGCAGGGGACTTTAATAGGTCATCTAGGACTTTTCTCTGGTAGGTGGAGCTGGTCTTAGGGTGTTGTCATGCAGAGTTGTCATGATGATGCAATGTAGGCTCCATGACAACTCTGTTTCCTTCTCTACTGAATCCCCTGAATTCAGTGTAAATGCCTAGAATATATTTAGATAAGGGGGAAAAAAACTCCTTATCTAAATATCCTTATCAGAGAAAGAGATTATTCTCCCAAAGTAGTTCAATATTCATACCATAAAACTCTTCAAGGCTGATAATGGGACAGTAGTGGGGTTTTATCCCAAGCTGTGGCTTCCTTGGGTCACCTTGAGTGTGAATTTATTCCTGTATTCCCAGTACCTGGCCTAGGGCTTTGCACATTTTAAATGCTTGATAAAACCTACTGAATTTCCTTTTTTTTTGCTGTCCATTTGACTTGTCTTTCACATATGTGGTGAATTACAGACATCCCTGACTTACAATGGTTTGATTTATGGTTTTTTGGTTTTGTTTTTGTTTTTTTTTACTTTGTGATGGTGCAAAAGCAATATGTAGCTCAGTAGAAAGTGTGCTTCAAGTATCCATACAACCATTCTGTTTTTCACTTTCAGTACAGTGTTCAATAAATTACATGAGATATTCAAAACTTTATTCTAAAATAGGATTTGTGTTCAATTGTTTTGTCTAACAGCAGTGTAATGTAGGTGTCCTGAGCACATGTGAAGTAGACTAGGCTAATGGGATAATAGTAGACTGGGATGTTCGGTAGGTAGATGTATTAAATGCACTTTGAACTTACCATATTTTAAACTCACAGTGGGGTTATCAGAATGTAGGTCCATTATAAGCTGAGGAGCATCTGTGCTTGGAGAGTAGGAATCCCAGGGCATTGGGAGGCGTTGTGCACTTCCCTGGCTTGTTTTGCTGCTGTTGGTGGGGAGTCTTTTCCCCCAGTCCCATGCTTTTCTGTAGAGGAGCTTCTCCCAGACAATGGCCTGGGCCTTTTACTTATTCTTTCCTCATTCCTTTCCAGAGAAGGAAGGAATTTCAGTACAATTCTGTGCTAATGTGAATGCTGAAATCATGCAAACTGTCCTGTTGGCTTCCATCCTCTGCCTGTCCCCTGTTTTCAATGTGAACAGGTGCAGACTATTATTTTCTCTGATGGGACTAGGGGTAATGGGTGGGGTGAACTGTGCCCTGCCATTTTTGTGCTTTTTCGATGGTCAAAGTGGAATTAAAAATAGTGTCTCTCCCAGCACTTTGGGAGGCCGAGGCGGGTGGATCACCTGAGGTCGGGAGTTTGAGACCAGCCTGACCAACATGGAGAAACCCCATCTCTACTAAAAATATAAAATTAGCTGGGTGTGGTGACCTATGCCTGTAGTCCCAGCTACTCGGGAGGCTGAGGCAGGATAATCACTTGAACCCGGGAAGCGGAGGCTGTGGTGAGCCAAGATCGCGCCATTGCACTCCAGCCTGGGCTACAAAAGTGAAACTCCGTCTCAAAAAAAAAAAAAAAAAAAAAAGTCTCTCTCATTAACCCTGCAATAACATAATCCTGGAAGCCACTGAGGGTTTTCTCAGCTCAGTGTATACTCAGTCAATTGGGGACATTATAAGTGTCACTGCCTTAACTTTTGTGCTGTTCTTTTTTTCTTGAGATAGGGTCTTGCTCTGTTGCCCAGGCTGGAGTGCAATGGCACAATCATAACTCACTGCAGCCTTGACCTCCTGGGCTCAAGCAATCCTCCTGCCTAAGCCTTCTAAGTAGCTGGGACTACAGGTGGCGTGACACCATGCCTGGCTGATTTTGTTTATTTTTTGTTTTTTGTAGAGACGTGGTCTCACTATGTTGCCCAAGCTAGTCTTGACTCCTGGGTTCAAGCAATCTTCCTGCCTTGGCCCCCCAAAACACTGAGATTACATGTGTGAGCCAACATGGCCTTCCACTTTTGTGCTTTTTGATGGTCAAAACGGTATTAAAAATAGTGTCTCTCGGTTAGGACAGTGGCTTACGTCTGTAATCTTAGCACTTTGGGAGATCGAGGTAGGTGGATCACATGAGGGGAAGAGTTCAAAACCAGGCTGGCCAACATAGTGAAACCTCATCTCTACTATAAGTACAAAAAAATTAGCCAGGCATGGTGGCGGGTGCCCGTAATTCCAGCTACTTGAGAGGCTGAGGCAGGAGAATCACTTGAACCCGGGAGGTGGATGGTGCAGTGAACCAAGATCGTGCCACTGCACAGCCTGGGTGACAGAGTGAGACTGTCTCAAGAAAAGAAAAAAAAAGTCTCTCATTAACCCTGCAATAACATAATCCTGCATTTTACCCAGTTTAAATTTTTGGCCGTCACTTTTGTTGGCAGGTGACATCCACTGGCTCATCTTTCTTAAAAAAGAAACACATCTATTTGAAGGCTGCAGCTATGATGATTCACTCCCCTTTTCTTCCCTCACTGCCCAAAACCAGCATAAGGCAATGATGGCCCAAGGTCTAGACTGGGATGGGGAGTAGCGTGTCTCAGCTCTGAAGACACAATCTGAACAGTAATAAAGCTAGCACCTTAATTTCCATTCCATGTCTTATGTCTGGGTTGGTTCTGAATGTGAAAGGAAGGGAAAGTGCATTATTTTTCACCCTCCCCATATCCTACAGTTCCCTGATCCTCATCCCCAGGAGGATCTAAGACTCACATATTATCGATAGACTAACTTCAGACATTTGCTTTCATGAACGAATTGGCCCATTCATTTACTCTTGTGTCTGTGTGTAGTGCAGATTTTAGTGTGTTGTTGCAGTGTAGAGTCAGAATATAAAGCAACTACAGACATTATTTATGATTTAAATGATCACTCCAGTTGGGTAACATTTTAACTGGGGTCATTGGGCTGTTTGCCATGAGCAGGTCTCTGCCCAACAGCTTGCCTTTTCCAAGCAGCTGTAGGCTTGTTTTCAAGCCAAGAGAGAATGTCTGCCCTTGCTGAAGCATATTGGTTTCATCTGCTTCAATAAACCCATGTGGCTGATTTCAGCAATTAGAAGGTACACATGTGAGTATCCTGGAAGCCTTGGGATATGAGTGCTCTGATCCCCACGTGGGTACAAAATAGCCTTTTGTTTCTGATCCTCATATAGGTACAAAATAGCCTGTTTAACAAAATCCCGACATATTCGTTATTTCCAAACCTGAGCACTGTTGTTCACAATACTTCTAGAAAATACATGAATACAGTATAAAACAGAATAAGTTAGATATTTAAATATATCAAATATATCACCTTAATTGATAAGAATGATGACATTTGTTGTAAAACAAATAACATACAAACATTTTTAACTCCATATCCTTCTGCAATGAACCACTTATTTCTTTGTTTCTCCTTACAGCAAAACTCCTCAAAAGAGTTGTCTATATTTGTCTCTAATGCCTCTCTTTCATTCTCATCTGAATCCGGTTGTGGTGGGCAGCCTCTGAGATGGTTCCTAAAAATCCCCATCTCCTGCTATTCAGGCTCTTGTAGAATCCCTTCTCCTTGAGTCCAGGCTGCACAGCAGAAGTGATGGGGTGGCATCTTAGAAAAGATGCTAAGCATTGTAAGTCATTAGGGAATTGCAAACTGAAACAACACTCAGATACCACTACATACCTTCCAGAATGGCTGAAATTCAAAACACCAACTGTTCCAATGTAAGTGAGGATGTGGAGCAACAGGAACCCTCATTCATTGCTGGGAATGCAAAATGGTACAGGCACTTTGGAAGACAGTATGGTGGTTTCTTAGAAAACTAAACAAACTCTTACCATAAGATCCAGCAATTGTGGTCCTTGGTATTTACTCAAAGGAGTTGAAAACTTATGTTGACACAAGGTCTTGCATGTGAATGTTTGTATTAGCTTTATTCATAATTGCCAAAACTTGGAAGCAACCAAAATGTCCTTAAGTAGGTGAATGGATAAACTCTGGTACATCCAGACAATGGAATATTATTGAGTGCTAAAAACAAATGCTCTATCAAATCACAAAAAGACATGCAGGAGCCTTAAAGCCCTATTACTTGCCAGATATCGTGGCTCACACCTGTAATATCAGCACTTTGGGAGGCTGAGGCAGGAGGATCACTCAAGCCCAGGAGTCCAAGACCAGCCTAGGCAGCATGGCGAGACTCCATTTCTATAAAAAATTTTAAAATTAGCCCAGCATAGTGGTGGGTACCTGTGGTCCCAGCTACTTAGGAGACTGAGACAGGAGGATCACTTGAGCCCAGGAGGTTGAGGCTGCAGTGAACCAAAATTGCACCACTGCATTCCAGCCTGGGCAACAGAGTGAGATCCTGTCTCCAAAAACAAAAACAAAAACGAAAAAAAACCCAAAAAGGTCTGGTGCGGTGGCTCACACCTGTAATCCCAGCACTTTGGATGGCCGAGGTAGGTGGATCACTTGAGGTCAGGAGTTCAAGACCAGCCTGGCCAACATGATGAAACCCTGCCTCTACTAATAATACAAAAATTAGCTGGGTGTGGTGCTGCATGTCTGTAATCCCAGCTAATTAGGGAGGCTGAGGCACGAGAATAACTTGAACCAGGGAGGCAGAGGTTGCAGTGAGCTGAGACTACACCACTGCACTCCAACCTGGGTGACAGAGTGAAACTGTGTCTCCAAAGGGGAAAAAGAAAAAAAAAAAAAGCCTACTACTAAGTGAAACAAGCCAATCTGGAAAGGCTACGTATTATGTAATTCCAACTAACATTTTGGAAAAGGTAAAGCTATGGAGATGGTGAAAAGATCAGTAGTTGCCAGGGGCTGGGGATAGGGAGGGATGAATAAGTGGAAAGGGGGATTTTTATTTTTTTATTTTATTTTTAGAGATGAGGTCTTGTCCTGTCACCTAGACTGTAGTGCAGTGATGAGATCATAGCTCACACAGCCTCAGATTCCTGGGCTCAAGGATCCTCCTACCTCAGCCTCTCAAGTAGCTGAGATTACAGGTGCAAGCCACCACACCTAGCTGAAGAGAGAATTTTTAGAGCAGTAAAACTATTCTGTATGACACTATAAGGGTAGATACATGTCATTATATAGTTGTCAAAACCTGTAGAATGTGTAACACAGAGTGAACCCTGATGTAAACTATGGATTTGGGTTATCAGTGATGTGTCAGTGTTTCACCAACTGTAACAAATGCACCATGCTGGTGTGGGATATCATGGTAGGGGAGGCTGTGTAGAGGAGGGATGAGGGCATGTGGGAATTCCCCATTTTCTGCTCAATTTTGCTGTGAGCCTAAAACTGCTCTAAAAAATGAAGTCTTTAAAAAAAAAAAAAAATGATGTGGGCTGGGTGTGATGTCTCATACCTGTAATCCCTGAGAGGCTGAGGCAGTAGGATTGCTTGAGGCCAGGAGTTCAAGACCAGCCTGGGCAACATAGTGAGAACTCTACAAAAAATTAGAAAATTAGCCAGGTGTGGTGGTACACACCTGTAGTCTTAGCTACTCAGGAGGCTGAGGCAGGAGGATCACTTGAGCCAGAAGCTGGAGGTTGCAGTGAGATGTGATTGTAGCACCGCACTCCAGTCTGGACAATAGAGCAAGACCCTGTCTCAAAAAAAAAAAAAAAAAAAAAAAAATGGTGATTTGATGTCACTTCCAAGATTAGGTTGAAAAAGACTATAGCCTCCACTGTGAGCTGCCTCTCTTTCTCTTGTAGATTCCTTGCTCTAGGGCAGGGGTCCCCAACGCCCAGGCTGCGGACTGATATCAGTCCAAGGCCTGTTAGGAACCGGGCAGCACGGCAGGAGGCGAACGGTGGGTGAGTGAGCATTACCACCTGAGCTCTGCCTCCTGTCAGATCAGCCGTGGCATTCGATTTTCACAGGAGTGCTAACCCTATGATGAACTGCACATGTGAGGGATCTAGGTTGCACACTTCTTATGATAATCTAATGCCTAATAATCTGAAGTGGGACAGTTTCTTCACTACCTCCCCACCCCACCCCACCCCACCCCATGCCGAACCCCCGCGGGTCTGTGGAAAAATTGTCTTCCAAGAAACTGGTCCCTGGTGCAAAAAAAGTTTGGGTACCACTGCTCTAGGGGAAGCAAGCTGCCCCGTTGTGAGCTGCCTTATGGGGAGACCCACTTGGCATGGAATAGGTGTCTCAGGCCAGCAGCCAACAGGGATCTGAGCCCTGCCAAAAGCCACATGAGCAACTTGGAAGCAGATCCTTCCTGTCGAGCTTGAGACCACTCTCACCCCAGCCAACGTGAGGATCCTATCCTTGTGGAAGACCATGAGCCAAGCCACACCCAGATTCCTGACCAATAGAAGCTGGAAGATAATGAAAGTTTATTGCTTTCAGCTGTTAGTTTGGGGTAACTTGTTACACAGCAGTGGCTAAGTAATAAATCAGTCCACTACTCCATAAGAACAGCTCTTTTTGAGGGCAGCAGTGATTTTGGTCTTTGCCTTAGTGAACCTTCATCTCAGTTGTGTGATCACCCTCTCCTTGAAACACTCTTCATTTGGCTTCCTGGTCTCCACACCTTCTCTGTCTTTATCCAACCTCCTGCCTGCCTCTTTTCTGCCTCTATGACTGGATCCTTTTCATTTTGCCCACCTTTTACTGCAGAGCTCTCCAGGGCTCAGTCCTCAGATCTCTGCTCTCCTTGATCTACTCCTGTCTAGGTGATGACTTCGTTTAGTCATACGGTGTGAAATGACATTTTTATTTGATGAATCTTCCATTTCTGTCACAGGCCTAGACTATTTCCTGACTTGCCGACTCATCTCTCCAACTGCCCACTCAACATTTGCACTTGGGTTTCTAAAAGGCATCTCAGAATTAACTTATCCAAAACTGAATTTTTGATTTTTCACCCTCAAAAACTGATCTTGCCACCAGTAACCCCACTGAATTAAATAGCTATTTCATTCTTTAGATGCCTGTGGCAGAAACCTGGGCAGCATCCCAGATTCCCCTCCTGCTCTTACACCTTCTATCTGTCCAGTGCAGCAGTCCTAGTTCTACCTCTAAACCCCAAATCTGACCTCTTCTCAACCACCCTAGTCCAACTTTCCATGGTCTCCCTTCCTGATGATTTTAACAGCTCTCTAGCTGGTGCTTTGCTTCCATCTTTGCACCTGCAGGTCATTCTCCACACCACAGACAGAGTGAACTCTTAAAACGTAAGTGTCATCATGTTATTTCTCTGCCTAGAATTCTTGAGTGGCCTCTCATTTCTTTCAGTGTAAAGTCAAAGCCCTTTCAGCGGCTTACATGGCTGCACATGATGTGGACTCCATCTGCTGTCTGTCCTACCTCCTGACACTCTGTCCTTTTCACATGTGCTCCCTCTACACTGGCCTCCTTGTTATATTTTGAATGTAGCAAACATGCCTGCCTCTGGGTCTTAGCACTTGTTGTTCCTCTGCCCAGAATGCTCTTCCTCCAGGTTTCATTTTGGCCCGCATTGTCTCTTCCTTGAGGTCTCCAGTCATAAGCCACCTATTATGGCTGAATTGTGTTCCCCTAAAATGCATAGGTTGAAACCCTAACCCTCCATGTGACTGACTAGACGGTATTTGGAGATGCGGCCTTTAGGGAGGTTAGATGAGGTTTTGAGAGTGGGGCCCTAATGCAACAGGACTAGTGTCCTTATAAGAAGAGGAAGAGATACCAGAGGTCTTTCTCTCTCCCCGTGCACACATGAACAGAGGAAAGACCATGTGAGGCAGTGAGAGAAGGCAGCTGCCTGTACTCCAGGAAGAGAGGCCTCACCAGCAACCATCCCTGCTGGTACCTTGATCTTGGACTTTGAGCTTTCACAACTGTGAGAGAGTTTCTGTTATGTAAGCCCCCAGTCTGTGGTCCTTTGTTATGACAGCCCAAGTCGACTAAGACACCATGTTAGAACTGCCTCGTATAAAGTGCCAACTCCCCTCATCTCACCCAACATGCCTGTCCCCCTTAATCTGCTTTTCTCTTCACAGTGCCCTAACTTCCTTTTCTTGTTTGTATGTTTGTTTTTGTTCCTCTTCCCTGAGTAGAACATCAGTACCATGAGGGCAGAGGCTTGTACTCACAGCACCTAGCACTGCATCTGGCGCAGCTTATGCCCCCACTTAAATGGTTAAGTGCCCATGATTGAACTGGGGAAAACTCCACTGTGCTACCATTGCTCCAAATTCTGCAGACAACTATAGGTGCCCAAGAGGAAGAAAGCAGTGTCCAAAAGTGAGCACCAGCCACAGTGGCCACCTAATTTATATAGTCTCACTTTTATCATTCCTAGAACCAATTCAGGATTGCATTTGGCTACACATAATAAAAATCTGACTACAGGGGCTTAACCAAATAGAGATCTCATTTTTCTTACACAACAGTTCAGAATTGGTGCAAAGGGACCCGGAATCTTTCCTCCTGTTCAGCCACCCTTAAGATATAGCTTTAGCCATTCTAATTAACTCCTCGTGGTCACACATCCTGCATTCTCATCTGTATTCTCAAGAAGACCAAGAAGGGCGAAGGGCAAAGGGCAAAGGTGAATGTCAACTGAGGTAGCCCTTTTAAAAACTGTTTTCCTAGAAGCCCTATTTGGTGATTCCCTTCACATCTCATTGGCCAGAACTGTGTTACATGTTCTCCTCTAGCTGAAAGTGATACTGAGAAACACATTAAAAAAAACAAAAACAAAAAAACAATGCCTGGTGCGGTGGCTCACGACTATAATTTCAGCACTTTGGGAGGCTTGAGGTGAGCGGATCACCTGAGGTCAAAAGTTCAAGACCAGCCTGGCCAACATGATGAAACCCCATCTCTACTAAAAATACAAATATTAGCTGGGCGTGGTGGCGCATACCTGTAATCCTTGCTACTTGGCAGGCTGAAGCAGAAGAATTGCTTGAACCCGGGCGACGGAGGTTGCAGTAAGTATTCCAGCCTGGGCAACAAGAGCGAAACTCAGTCTCAAAACAACAACAAAACGCTAGGCATGTTACCACTGTAAATAAAAACAGAGTATTTTGTAGAAAAGACACCGTGGAGTATGAACAATTGGCTAGGTGTCCAACAGTGTGGGCCTCTTCCTGTTTTACAAGAAAAGCAATTTCCCCACTTTTCAGTTCCTGGAAGAGTATAAGCCAGCACCACGTTCCAAATATCTACTGTAATCTGGATGGAGTTGCAGGTAGTGAGAACAGTGTGTACAGAATTTCTGAGTGGACATGAGAAAGAGCTTCCCTGTGGCTGGATCTCAGAGTGGGTGTGTGGGAGAATAATTGCAGGTGAAGCTTTGTTTGGTTCCTTTTTTTTACATAATTGTTCACATCAACATTGCCAAGTTTAGATTTGAAGAGGGTAGGAATTGTGACTGCTTAATTTCTGCATAGAAAGCCCAGGCTGCCTGAGCCACATGCAGGCAGTTACTAACAATTGCCCCTCACAGAAATGGTAATAAATGACGTGAAGCCGCTTGGTTGCTTTGTCCTTTCTGATTAACACGTATTTATGATCCACATGTGGGAGACTGGAAATAGCTGCCAGGCCCATCCAGATCTGTGCTGGGTAATTGAATGCAGAAGTGCCACAAATGGCGTCTCCTAAACTATGCTTTTTGCTTTAGAGAAATTATAATGAAAAGTGAATAATCCTTTTGTTCTCTCCAGAGAAGTACACAATGTGTATTTAGTTCCTAACCCGTGACATTCCTAAGCATCTGTGTGAGCATGACTTCCTGCCTTCCAGAAAAGCAACAGGGCCTGTTTAGGTTCCTTTTTCTTCCATCCTGTGTCCTTTCTCCTCTCCTTGCCAAATGTAGTCTTCAAGTTGAGGCAGCAGCGTCACAAATGCTGGCTTGAGAGCAGAGTTACTCTGTATTTTTCTGTTGCTGGTCTGCATTTCCTATTGAGCCCGTGTACTGCTGGATAGGGCTTGAGGTGCCTTGCAGGTCTCACACTTTAGTCCAGTCAAGTAATTTATTCAGATTCAATAATTTAAACAGGCGTTTGAGGTAAATGTTAAAGGCTTAGTCTTTCGGATTTCTGCTTCCCTTCCCTTCGCCTCTCCAGATGGCATCTGGTGCATGTGTGTGGGAGGGGGAGGGAGGTGCTTACGGCAGAGGAAGGGAAACAGGGTTACAGGGTTGATGCACATCCTCACTGGCCTCTGCTGGGGTCTGAACTGCCCTTGGGACAGTGACCACTGAGATGCAACTGTTCCCAGTCTTAAGTCTTCTCCGGAGGTTGCTGCTGAAACCTGAGACATGATCACAGGCTCTTGGGTTGGGCAGGCCTTGGGAATCTGCCCTGGACAACCCCAGTGTTGCCTGCTGTGGCCACTCTATCTTTAAAAAAGCTCCCTCTGGCCGGGTGCAGTGGCTCAGGCCTGTGATCCCATCACTTTGGGAGGCCAAGGCCGGCAGATCACTTGAGGTCGGGAGTTCGAAACTAGCCTGAACAGCGTGGTGAAACCCAGTCTCTACTAAAGATACAAAATTTAGCTGGGCCTGGTAGCAGGCACCTGTAATCCCAGCTATTCGCAAGGCACAAGAATCGCTTGAACCCCAGAGGCGGAGGTTGCAGTGAGCTGAGACTCTGCCTCAAAAACAAACAAAAACTCCCTCCATTTTTCTTTCTTTCTTTCTTTCTTTCTTTCTTTCTTTCTTTCTTTCTTTCTTTCTTTCTTTCTTTCTTTCTTTCTTTCTCTTTCTTTCTTTCTTTCTTTTTCTTTCTTTCTTTCTCTTTCTTTCTTTCTTTCTTCTCTCTTTCCTTTCTTTCCTTCCTTCCTTCCTTCTTTCCTTCTTTCTTTTTCCTTCCTTCCTTTTCTCTACTTCCTTCTTCCCTTCCCTTCCCTTCCCTTCCCTTCTCTTCCCTTCCCTTCTCCTTCCTCCCTCCCTCCCTTCCTTCTCTCTCTCTCTCTCTCTCTCTTTTAGATGGAGTGACCCAGGCTGGAGTGCAGTGGAGTGATCTTGGCTCACTGCAACCTCCACTTCCTGGGTTCAAGTGATTCTTTTGACTCAGTTCCCCAAGTAGCTGGGACTACAGGTGTGCGCTACCACGCCCTGCTAACTTTTGTATTTTTAGTAGAGATGGGGTTTCACCACGTTGGCCAGGCTGGTCTTGAACTCCTGACCTCAAGTAATCTGCCCACCTCGGCCTCCCAAAGTGCTGGGATTACAGGCATAAGCCACCGCACCCGGCCCCCTCCATTACTTTCTATTTCCTTACCCTGCTTTCTTTATTACACTTATCTCTCTCCATCTATTTGTCTCTCAGTTAACTTCTGCTAAAAACTTAAGTACCTTTGCAGATTATCATTTCTGTTTAGAGGTCTTCTATACTCTAGAACAGTGGGGGAGTTATTTCCTTCTCTCTCTCTCTCCCTGTCTTTCTCCCCCGACCCCCTATCTACACCTATATGTATCTATATGTATGTCTGTATGTATCTATATTAATCAAAAACATGAACTCTAAAATTTAACTGCCTGGATTCAAATCCCCATTCTGTTACTTTTTAGCTCTGTATACTTGAACAAGTTACTTAGTTTGCCTATGCCTTAATGTCCTTATTTGTAAAATAAGGATAATAGCAGTACCTGTTGTATAGGTTGTGATAAAGATAAAATGAGTAAATGTGTAGAAAGAGTTTAGGAAAGGGGCTGGCTCATGGAAAGCACCATGTAAGTATTTGCTGCTGGTATTATGATTGACTGCTTACTGTTACTATTATCTGCGATTAGAATACAAAGTCCACGGAAGCAGAAACTTTATCTTTTTTTATTGTTATATTTTCTAGTCTTTAAGCCATGCCTAACACATAGCAGGCACTTAATAACTACTGTATTGGTTGAGTGAATAAATAAATGAGTGTATTGAGAAACAAACAAACAAAAAGAAAAACACAGTATGTTTCAAAAAAGATGACCACCCTTTCACACTCCCTCTAGTAAAAGTTCATGTTCCTCTCAAGGTTCTTTACTTCTGCTTAGGGCTCTCCTATCCCTAAACTAGTGAGAACTAGGTCTTAGGCTTTAAGGGATTTTTTTCTACCCTCAAACTACCCCACTGTAGGACCACCAAGCCCGTTGGGTGACCTGGTCCTGGGGAAAGCCTCACCTCCTAACTCTCAGAAGTTCCTTCCTTTTCCTTCTGTTACCTCTCAAGAATTCCTTCTCCTGCTCTGAGGACCCAGCATGTGGACGGTCGAGGGGTTAAATCTTTTTTTTTTTTTTTTTTTGAGATGGAATTTCGCTCTTGTTGCCCAGGCTGGAGTGCAATGGCACAATCTCGACTCACTGCAACCTCCACCTCCTGGGTTCTAGCGATTCTCCTGCCTCAGCCTCCCGAGTAGCTGGGATTACAGGCATGCACCACCATACCCAGCTAATTTTGTATTTTTAGTAGAGACAGGGTTTCTCCATGTTGGTCAGGCTTGTCTCGAACTCCCGACCTCAGGTGATCCACCTGCCTTGGCCTCCCAAAGTGCTGGGATTACAGTCGTGAGCCACCGCTTCCGGCCCATAGGGTACATCTTCTATTGCCGGAGGGAAGGACTTAAAGAAGTCTTGCTTTCGCGCGCGCGCGCGCGCGCGCGCGCGTGTGTGTGTGTGTGTGTGTGTGTGTGTGTGTGTGTGTGTGTAGTTAGGGAAGGCAGATGATAATGAGCAGCTCTCACCGTTTAAAAGCAGCCAGTTTCCCACATTCTGTATGACTTGAGAGAGAGCTGTCCTGTGCTAGCTCTCCCCTCCGCACTGTGGCGCTCATGACTGTCCTCTTCTGCCACGCTAGCGGCTGCTACTAGCTGGAGGCTTTCATTCTAATTTATCTGCCCAAATATGTCCCAGGTCACCCCACTAGTGGCAGGAGTCACTGCTCTTGGAAATGAGCTTCCCCCTTGATAAGAGGCTCTGAATTCAAAGCAATCGCTTTGAGTTTGAATCAGACTCGAAGCATGATGAATTCTAGTATGGCCTTTCCTCCGTCTTTCTTCTTCTTCTGACTTTCCTCTCTCTGCCTCAGCACAGCACCCCACTTGCAGGATTAGATTCAAGACCTGACCAGGTGCGGTGGCTCACGACTGTAATCCCAGCACTTCGGAAGGCTGAGGCGGGTGCATCACTTGAGGTCAGGAGTTCCAGACCAGCCTGGCCAACATGGTGAAAACCTGTCTCTACTAAAAATACAAAATTAGCCAGGTGTGGTGGCACACACCTGTAATCCCAGTTACTTGGGAGGCTGAGGCAGGAGAATCTCTTGAGCCCAGGAGGTGGAGGTTGCAGTGAGCCAAGATTGTGCCACTGTATTCCCGTTTTGGCGACAGAGCCAGACTCTGTCTCAAAACAAAAACAAAAACAAACAAACAACAAAACAAAACAGAAAAATTTGCATTCAAGATTTGGCTACTTAGTTTGAATATAGAGAGTTATAATCAGCCCCCAGGGCAAGGAAGTGAGTCAGGCATGTAGCAGGAGAGGGATTGACTATTGTTTAACCCCACCCAAGTAAAGTGTTAGGGCTCCATCCCTTTGGGCATTAAGGCCCTTAGTGTTCAGGGATGCTGGGGTACCCAAAGATGAGTTCATATATGACAATTTGAATGGGCTCAGCAAAGTCTTGGGGTGTGGCTGTGTTTCCTTTTGCTGGAGAAACCACAGGCACCATGCAAGCCCCTATTGACAGAAAACCCTTCCCCCACAGCAAAGAAATGGTTAAATCAATTGTCCTCCCAAGTGCTCCCAGTGGTGTACACTGCTCTGCGGATGTTGACTTCGTGTTTAGGTCTATCTGGCCAGAGAGGAAAATCCCTCTTCTCCTTGCCAGACCTTTTATTATTAATCACTTGGTTCAGTTGTTTTTTTTGCAAAATTCCTTAGAGTAGAGAGAAATGTGTAAGTGACATTGCAAAACATTTTATATTTGTGTTAGTGTTTATATTTTGTTATGTTTTGTTAGAGATAGGAACTCAGGTGGCAACGTACCCCTTGATGTGTATTGTAGGTGTTGGAAAGGTCAATAAAACCAGGGAAATAAAACTGAGAGCAATGGGGGAAAGAAGTCTTATTTTACACAGGGTGGTTGGGGAGGCCCCTCTGAGAGGCTGATATTTATGAGGAAACCTGAAGGAGATGAGGGGCTGAGCCATGGGAAGAGCATTCCAGACAGGGAATGAAAATGCAAAAGCCCCGGCCGGGTGTGGTGGCTCATGCCTGTAAATCCCAGCACTTTGGGAGGCTGAGGCCGGTGGATCATCTGAGGTCAGGAGTTCAAGATCAGCCTGGCGAACATGGTGAAACTGCGTCTCTACTAAAAATAAAAAATTAGCCGGGTGTGGTGGCATGCGCCTATAGTCCCAGCTACTTGGGAGGCCGAGGCAGGAGAATCACTTGAACCCAGGAGGCAGAGGTTGCAGTGAGCCGAGACTGCGCCACTGCACTCTAGCCTGGGCGACAGAGTGAATCTCCATCTCAAAAAAAAAAAAAAAAGAAAAAAAAAGAAAGAAAATGCAAAAGGCCCGAGGTGGGAGCCTGACTTTTGGGGTCATTAGGAAGGTGGGAACATGACCTCTTGGCATGAACCCCACAGGCTGATGCTTCTCAGCAGGCCCTTTGATGTGCATGGCCTGCATTCCTGGCACCACCTCTGACCTCCTCCTGCCCCTCCCTCATCCCTTCCCCAGGTCTCCTAGGAGCAGGGGATGAGGTCACCTCTTTCTCTTCTTTCCTATCCCAGGCTCCAGTCCTTTGGTGTTAGCTCTGTGCCCTGCTCACGACTTCCTCCCTGGGCCTCATATTTTAATTCATAAACCACTTATGAAAAATTTTTAAAAAGCTTAAGTGGACTGTTTCCACTTCTTTTCATTTCAGTGATAATAATTTTGCTTCTGTTGGAAGCAAAGCAGATGTCTCCACCTGACTGTAGTCACATACAAGGCAGCTGGGTGGGGGAAGAAATAAAGAAAAGAGCTTACTTCGTTGGTTTTTCACCCTCCACCCACTTAGTCCCTGGAGATCTGCTTATATACTTTCAATCCCACAAAATTGTCTTCCAGTATTGTGACTTGTGACTTCCTAATTTCCAAAAGCAGTGGTTTTGTTCTCAGTACTCATCTTAAATAATTTATCTGCAGAACCTGGCACTGTGGCCACATAGTGCTTCCAGGAACTAACTACTGTTACCGGTGGAGGGTACCCAGGTTCTTGGTGTTTTGAACAAAGAATTGGACAAAATGCACAAACAAAGCAAGGAAAAAATGAAGCAACAAAAGCAGAGACTTATTGAAAAACTGAAGTACACTCCACAGGGTGGGAGTGGAACTGAGCATAGGGGCTCAAGAGCCCCTTTACAGCATTTTCTTGGGTTTAAATACCCTCTAGAAGTTTCCCATTGGTTACTTGGTGTACACCCTATGTAAATGAAGTAATGGCTCGCAATCAGAGCAACCAACCAGAGACTGAAGTGAAGTTACAAAGGTTACACCCTGTGCAAGCATCTGATTGTGGAAAGCAACCAATCAGAGGCTGAAGTGAAATTACAAAGTTACTTTTTCTTTATCTGTTTTTTTTTTTTTTTTTTTTGAGATGGAGTTTCGCTCTTGTTGCCCAGACTGGAGTACAATGCACAGTCTCAGCTCACCACAACCTCTGCCTCCTGGGTTCAAGTGATTCTCCTGCTTCAGCCTCTCGAGCAGCTGGGATTACAGGCGTGTGCCACCATATCTGGCTAATTTTGTATTTTTAGTAGAGACGGGTTTCTCCATGTTGGTAGGCTGGTCTCAAACTCCTGACCTCAGGTGATCTGCCCACCCTCAGCACCCACCTTTTTTTTTGAGATGAAATCTCAGTTTGTCATCCAGGCTGGAGTGTAGTTGCATGATCTCTGCTCACTGCAACCTCTGCCTCCTGGGTTCAAGTGATTCTCCTGCCCCAGCCTCCTGAGTAGCTGTGATTACAGGCATGCATTACCATGCCTGGGTCATTTTCGTATTTTTCGTAGAGACAGGTTTTCATCATATTAATTAGCCTGGTCTCAAACTCCTGACCTCAGGTAATCTGCCCGCCTCGGCTCCCAAAGTGTTGGGATTACAGGCCGAAAATTGCTTCCTGATGTGTCCAGCAGAATGATTTTCCTACTAAATGAACTACCACAAAGGGGTCAACTTGTTGGATGGGTTCGTTATTATTACTATTGTTATTATCCTTTTAAGGCAGAATGGCTACCACATGCAAGTATTTTATTTACCATTATTACTGTGTAGCACACCTTCTGATAGTCATTAGTGACTGGATTAGAAAACAGAAGGGCCCAGAAAGCCATATTATTTGTAAAACAAAAATAATATGGACTAGCGTGCAGCTCTTTTTGATGCTCCTTAAACTGAAATAGAATCTGTCATGAGATAAATCCTGTGACTTCTGTGATTCTACACACAGGATTATGATACAACCTCTAGGTGAAAATCATACTTGCCAAATTTTTTATTTGCACAGTGGATTCAACTCAAATAAACAACTGTTATAGGTATCATCTCATTGAACACTCAACCTAATTGGGAAGTAACCAGGTGGTTAATCCCAGTGTCGTAGGTGAGGGAACCAAGACTAGGAGGCTAAGTGACATGCTCAATGTCAAACAAGTAGCAAGCAGCTGGACTAGGAGGAGAATTGGGTGCCCCTGATTCCCTGGCCACTGCTCTTGTTAGAATTTTTATTGTGGTTACATAACTGGGTCCACAGACAACTCTTAACTATGGAGTCAAAGATGGGACATACAATGATGGACACTGTCATCAATTTTCAGTGCTAAGAAAATCTGAAATAGTTTGCCTTGTTAGAGGATAAATTTAAAAAATTATTTATTAAAGGTGCAACAGTACTGTGCATCTATAAAAAAAGGAGGCTATGTGTTGATATGGAATAATCACCAGGAAATATTTATAATACATTTTATTTTGATACTTCAAGACTCAGGAAATTTCAAAAATAGTACAGAGAGTCCTTGTGTGTCCTTCACTCTGCTTCCCCAAATGATAACATTATACATAACCATGATACATTGTCCAAGCCAGGAAATTAACATGGTGCAATACTATTAATTCAAATAAAGACTTTATTTGGGTTTCTCAAAATATTTTTAAATAAAAAGGAAAGGTGTTATACTGAGTGTATAGTTTGCATCCTATTTGTTTATTTTAAAAGAGAGGGGAAGGATGTGTGTGTATTTATTTCCATATGCCTAGAATATCTCTGGAGGGATATATAAGAAACTAGACACTTTGCCTCCAGGGAGACCAGTGCAGCAAGTTGCAGAAAGGTAGAGAGAATTTTGCCTGTATATTCTTTTGTACCAATCCATCTATTTTAAAAAAGTGAATGTTGAATTTTCATAGCATAATTTAAAAAAGTGAATGAGGACACTTTTCACGTATTCATGCAAAATAATCTGTAAGTTATATTTTTGAGTGAAAAATGCAAGGTAAATAAGTGTCTATTCATCTCACTTACAAAGGAGGAGGGAAGAATTTATGTGCATCTTTATTTCCATAGGCATAGTTATCTCTGGAAGGATATGTAAGAAACTGTTAACATTGGTTTGCCTCCAGGGAGAAAAATAGGCAGCAGGGGACCGAAGTGGGAGGGAGACCTTTCACTATTTATTGTACTTTTTCAATTTAGGCTATGTGAACTTATTTCCTTTTCAGCAAAATAAAGAAAACTGAAAAAATTAAATCCAAAAAATGCTTTCACTTTGTAATTTTTTTCCCTCTAAAATATTCAGCAGCTTTCCAGCTACTCTCTGGCTCAGTTCCAAATTTCTTAACTTGACATTTTGTTTCTTTTTATAATTCGATCTCATTATTTCCTGACTGGAGCTTTCTGTTCCACTTAAAGTGTTTGACTCTCTGTCTTTTTTCTCATAATGGTTCACTTTGTGACATTTCTTCTCTTCCTCTTCTCTAGCCATCAGAAATCATCCCTGGCTCACCTCTGTGAAGTTTTCCCTGAACTCTTCAGCCTTTTGTGACTTGCCTCTCTCCTAAATTCCTGTAATATGTATTGTCTGCCTGACACTGGGCCCTAATCCTATGCTTTCTAGACTTATCAGGGGAATGTGCGCTCTGTCCCCAAAGAAGATTACCATATCCTCACCGGCAGTGGCTGGGTGTGACAGTTTTCTGAAATTCCCTTTTCCTCACAGAGACTTACACTTGGTTGATGTCCCAGTGAACCTTTTTGACGAATCTTTATAGAAATTTTATTTCATACATATGCTTGCCTAGTGTGCTTAAGAGTTCCAGGCTGTATCCTGGCAATAAGAAATTGTTTGTCTGCTCAAAAACACCCTAGCAGAAAAAAGAGGACACAGTTAAGAGTTAAAACTCAATAAAGCACATGGTGTTTTGAATATTGATATATTTTAAAATCTAACACTTCAGAAAAACAAGATGCATGATAAAAATTTTCCCTCTTTTTTATTTGGCTCCTCTATTTGGCTGCATTTTGGAGACTAGGTCCTGTTTTCCTGGTAACCATGGCAAATTAATTAGCTTTTCTGAAATGTTATCAACTGGTTCTCAAGGTCTTCATGTGAAGTAAATGGCAGAATTGAATTCAAATCTTTGCAGGTCTTATCTTAGATCCATGTGACTTCTGAGTTTGTGTTCTTTTCTTCAAGGCAAAAAATATTTGTTGGGTTTCCTCCACTACATAGCACTGTGTTAATATCTAATGGAGATCAAATATAAAATACAGTCTTTGAGCACTATATGCCATTATTCTTATATTGCATATTCCATTTTCTTTCCTTGCCCCATATTATGGCTGTATGTAGTACATACATGTTATGGTGTATGTAGCAGGTGCAGTCAGTTCCCAGGTAGCCTTAAGATGAGAGAAAAATCTTTTGAAAAAGACTGATCTTGAAAATTGTAATAGTAAAAAGCAGGAAGCAAACAACAAACAGTAATAGTCATAGCTTACATTTGATTAGGTCTTTACTTAGCTAGATATATTTCAGGCATATTATCTCTTTGTATATAATAAATGATGGAGGTGGGCGCTATGATTTCCCTGTTTTGCAGATGAGAAAAGGGAGAGGCTAAGCAATTTGACTGTGATCACACAGCTAAGTTATAGAGCTGGGAGTCAAATGCAAATCTTTTGGACCCTGGGTCCCTGTGCTGAATTTTGACTTTATGTGATTGTTTTTCCAAAGATTAGTCATATGGGCCAGTAACTTCTTAATATACTTGTCTTCATCTCTAACTAGATGGTAAAATATTTAAATGAGGACTGTGACTCATTTTCTTGTTTCTCCACACATAATAATCCATAGCACAGAAAGCTGAACATCCTTAGTACTTACTTTTCCAAAATAAATAAATTCATAAAGACAATTATGGCTTATAAACATGGTGTTAATAAGTCTATGATATTCATATCCCAAATTCAACAAGCTGGTTGGGTGCTGTGGCTCACTCCTATAATCCCAGCACTTTGGGAGGCTGAGGTGCGGAGATTGCTTAAGGACAGGCTTTTGAGACTAGCCTGGATAACACAGTGAGACCCTGTCTCTACAAAAACATTTAAAAAATTAGCCAGATGTGGTGGTGCATGCCCATTGTCATAGCTGCTCAAGAGACTGAGGAAGGAGGATCTGTTAAGCCCAGGAGTTGGAGGTTGCAATGAGTGTAATCATGCCAGTGCACTTCAGCCTGGGCGACAGAGTGAGATCTTATCTCTCTCTCTCTCTCTCTCTCACACACACACACACACACACACACACACACAACAAGCCAACTATGTGCCAGGCAGCATGATGTGGTACAAACAGCATGTGTTTTGGGGGACTAGAGATGATGGTCCTGGCACAGGGAGGTGCTCAATACATGGACTGTTTATTAATGCATTTATATTTTCTGATTTAATTCTTCTCATTCATAATCCTATTAGGTAGTGTATTAGTCAGCTTGGGCTGCCATAACAGAATACCACAGACTGGGTGGCTGAAACAGCAGAAATTTATTTTCTCACTGTTCTGGAGGTGTGAAGTCCAAGTTCAAGGTACCAGCAGAGCTGGTTTCTGGTGAGGACTCTCTTGCTGGCTTGTAGACGGCTGCCTTCTCATTGTGTCCTCACATGGCCTTTTCTCTGTGCACGTGTGGAAAGAGAAATATTTTCCTATTGGATTAGGGCCCTACTCTCATGACCTCATTTAACTGAAATTACCTATTTAAAGCCCTTAACTCCAAATACTGTCACGTTGTGGGGGTGGGTGTTAGAGCTTCAATATATAAATTTTGGAGGGATACAATTCAGTCTATAACAGGTAGTTACTCTTCCCATTTTGCAGATGTGGAAATAGATATTCAAAGGAGTGGTTTCTTTTCTTCTGTGAAGCCTGTCTGTGCAGTCAGAAATATCCAGCCATATTTCTCCAGGTTTCTTTTTTCCTTACCACCTAAAGAGTTCAACTATTTTATCCTCTCTAGAAGTGTTTTTTGTTGTTGTTGTTATTTTTTTTGTTTGTTTTGTTTTGTTTTTTTGAGACAGTCTCACTTTGTCGCCAAGACTGGAGTGCAATGGCACGATCTTGGCTCACTGCAACCTCTGCCTCCTGGGTTCAAGCAGTTCTCCCTGCCTCAGCCTCCTGAGTAGCTGGGATTACAGGCACCTGCCACTATGCCTGGCTAATTTTTGTATTATTTATTTATTTATTTATTTTTTGTAGTAAAGATGGGGTTTTGCTGTGTTGGCCAGGTTGGTCTTGAACTCCTGACCTCAGGTGATCCACCTGCCTTGGCCTCCCAAAGTGCTGGAATTGCAGGTGGGAGCCTCCGTGCCCAGCCGTATTTTTTAAAACAATACAACAGAACTGGTAGCATCTTTTCCTTGGATAGTGCTAGTGAAATCCTGACAGCTGATTCCCCACCTGGGTTTCTCACCTTGATGCCTTCACCTCTCTTCTGTTATTTTATAATTAGCAGAGACCATGGGGTTATAATGTACTTAATTACATATTCAATACTTGATGTACTAGTAGAGAAATTCTACTTTTCTCTACATCAAAACAAACAGGAATTGGCTGGGCATGGTGGCTCACACCTGTAATCCCAGCACTTTGGGAGGCCGAGGTGGGCAGATCACCTGTGGTCAGGAGTTCAAGACTAGCCTTGCCAACATGGTGAAACCCCATCTCTACTAAAAATACAAAAATTAGCCAGGCGTGGTGGTGTGTGCCTTAATCCCAGATGCTCAGGAGGCTGAGGCAGGAGAATAGCTAGAACCTGGGAGGTGGAGGTTGCAGTGAGCCCAGATCGCGCCACTGCACTCCAGCCTGGGTGAGATTCTGTCTCAAAAACAAAAAACAAAAAACAAAACCAAAAAAACTCCCAAGAATGATGTCACAGCCAGACTTACCAACTTTGGAACATAGCCGGGGAGTGAAAGGTTGCTCAGCATATAGCAAATTCTAGGGTGGAATTATCTTGCTGCCCAGAAAGCACATTATTCTCTATCCTTGTGCTTTGATATCACTATAACTCAGTATTCTCTACCCACGGTGGATTCTATTGCTTCACGTCTTCTCGTCTATCCGTCGAACTAGCTTCAGTCAAACGTATTTCTTTCTATCTTGAGTACAAATCTCACTTAGAGTGGATCTGATTGGTTCAGGTAGTCAGCACCTACCCCTTAGGTTCCCAGCCAGCTTTTGGTCTAATCATATGTGCCACTATAGTACTGTGAAAAACAGGTCTCTTATCTATCGCAGCTAAAGGAAAATATTCTTTGAGAACATACAAAGGTTTGTCTTCTATTTCTATGCTTATTTCTCACCTATAGGCAAAATAGTGTTATGGTTAACATTGAGGTTCTGCAGTAAAACCGCCGGAGTTTCCATTCTGTCTTTACCACTTACTAGCTAGCTACATGACCTTGGACAAAACAAATTTACTTCACCTTCCCATGCCTCAGCTCCTCATCTATAAAATGAGAATGATAATACAGCCCCTGCCTCACAGGGCTGTGAAGATTCCATGAGTTAATGCATGTGAGGCCTTAACACAGTGCGTCATATACTACTAGTAAACACCCGGGAAGTTAACACTATACTTGGTTGCCTGAGTGTTCTTGCCCATCAGAATGAAGAATGCCAGTTTTATTCTCAGGATATCTCTAAGGGTACAGTTACAAATAAGCATTTTAGATACCCACTTTATGGAAGATTAAGTAGCATGGTAAACTAAGGCTGTTAGTTTCTGATGAAATTCATTCACCAGTTCCACAAGTGTTACATACACAGTCAACAGGGATATGAAATGAGTGAGACAGAGTCTCTATCTGTAGTTTACTTGGGGGAGATAGTCAAGTATCTAAGTTAGCTTGAGATGGTAGTGAGAATAATATAGAGTAGGAATCACCATGGAGGAAGTGGTCAATTTGCTCTAGGCTGGGGTGCAGGGTTAGGGTCAGGTCAGGGATGACATCTTGGAGGAGATACTTGAGTGAATCATAAAAAGCAAGGGGTATGGGAAGGCATTTCTGGCAGAGGTAATAGCAGAGATGAGACTGCATGGTGCCTTCAGGGACCATGGAGGTTGTAAATGGATTTTAATCTTTTGTCCTAAAGACAATAAAGAGCCCTTGGAAGGTTTTATTTGGTTTAAAGATCTATCTACCTTTATTGTTTTTTATTTCTGATGACAAATCATATATGCTCATTATAAAAAGCAATGAACACATTATAAATATATACATTTATCTAGATACATATGTGTGTGGGTATGTGTGTATATATATGTGTATATATAAAGTATATATACATATATAAAGATCTCCAGTAATTCCCTTCCTCATCTCCTGAGATAATTACTCCTACTGACAGTTTAGAGTACATTTTTTCTAGATTTCTTTCTATGCACATATTAACAACAAATATATCATAATTTCATTATTGTTATTGCTAATATAGGAATTGCTTATATGTATTTTTTGTTTGTTTGTTTTTTGAGACGGAGTCTTGCTCTGTCGCGCAGGCTGGAGTGCAGTGGTGCGATCTTGGCTCACTGCAGCCCCTGCCTCACGAGTTCCAGCGATTCTCCTGCCTCAGCCTCCTGAGTAGCTGGGGCACATGCCACCACACCCAGCTAATTTTTGTATTTTTAGTAGAGATGGGGTTTTGCCATGTTGGCCAGGCTGGTCTTGAACTCCTGACCTCAGGTGATCCACCCAACTTGGCCTTCCAAAGTGCTGGGATTACAGGCGTGAGCCGCTGCACCTGGTCATGCACGTGGTTTTTTTTTTTTTAAATATCTTTTAATGATTTAGTACTGGAGGTTTTCTTTTTCTTTCTTTTTTTCTTTTTCTTTCTTTCTTTTTTTTTTTTATGATGGAGTCTCACTCTGCCATCCAGGCTGGAGTGCAATGGCGCGATCTCGGTTCACTGCGACCTCTACCTCCCAGGTTTAAGTGATTCTCATGCCTCAGCCTCCCAAGTAGCCTGGGATTACAGGCACACACCATCACACCTGGCTAATTTTTATATTTTTAGTAGAGATGGGATTTCGCCATGTTGGCCAGGCCAGTGTCAAACTCCTGACCTCAGCTGATCCACCCGCCTCAGCCTCCCAAAGTGCTGAGATTACAGGCATGAGCCACCACGCTAGGCCATGATTTAGTACTGGAGGTTTTCTTTTCTTTTCCTTCCTTCCTTCCTTCCTTCCTTCCTTCCTTCCTTCCTTCCTTCCTTCCTTCCTTCCTTCCTTCCTTCCTCCCTCCCTCCCTCCCTCCCTCCCTCTGTTCCTCCCTTCCTTCCCTTTCTCTTTCTCTTTCTTTCTTTTCCTTTTTCTTTTTCCGGGACATTAAGTTTAGAGGCAAAACTGGAAACTGGAGGGTCAAGGCCGAAGGAAAGGAGACCATCTTGATGTAGGGCACACAAGCCCCCAAATTGGAGCTTAGCCCAAGAGGGTTTTTGGCTTCACACAGTAAAGAAGTCAAGAGTGAGCTGGTGGTTTTAGACAGCAACTACCACTGAAGCAGCAGTGTACAGGAGCAGCAGAGGTATTGCTCCTTCCACAGAAGGGCCAATCCACAGGCAGCATGCCCAGAGTAGCAGCTCAGGAGCAGTTTCACAGTAATATTTATACCCAGTTTTAATTATATGCAAAATTAAGGGGTGGATATTCAGAAGTTTCTAGAAAAGAAGGTGGTACCTCTGGGTTATTGCCACAGAAAGGGGAGGTGACTTCCAGGTGTTGCTATAGCAATGGTAAACTGACATGGTACTTGTGGGCATGTCTTAGGGAGAGGAGATTTTGCCTCTTCCCTGTTTCAAGTTAGTCTTCAATCTGGTCTAGAGTTCAAGCCCCACCTCTGGAATCAAGTCCTGCCTCCTACCTCAATCTTGTCTCAATCAGATAAAGGTGAGTTTCTGGACCTGTAAACACTCATCAGGACCAACTATGCTCTCTGTGAAGTTTTTCCTGAATATTTCAGCTCACAAGGTTAGCTCTCTCCTCTTAACACATTTAATGATTTTTTGTTGATTCCACTCATTTAGCATTTTCTGGGTACTATCTTTTATCATTGACTATGATATTACTTACTATGTATCTAATACTCTAAAATTTGCAAAGATCTTTAAAGTACACTTATTTTCAGAAGATAAACAGATTTAGGGAGGTAGCCCTTGGTAGCTCACTGGAGGTGTTTGAAAAGGGGAGTGACATGAGCAGAGCAATGATTTAAGCCTGATCTTAACTATAGTGTATACAGTATGTAGCAAAGGTGGAGACTAGAGGCTGGTACACCAGATAGCTTCCAGCTATTATAGTTTAGGCTATAAGGGCCTGAACTAGGAGGGCACATCAAGAATAGAAGAGAGGTTCTCAACCTTTTTTCCTTCAATAAGAAATGTATCCAAGGAATATAACATACCTTTGGCCATTATGATGTTGTCTCCATTTCCAACTCTATGTGTGGGAATTACTGTAGAGGTGAATCTCTATTGTGAGGTAGGAGGCAGGACTGAGCTCCAGAGGCAGGGCTCGGACACTGGACAAAATTGAGGACTAGCTAAAACAGGGACAGGGTGGAAGCAGTTTTCCATAAGTCATGCCTCCCAGTGTGCCATGTGCCATGTCAGTTTACCATTGCCCTGGTAACACTGGGGAGCTACCACCCCTTTCCATGGCAGTGACCTGACAACCCAAAAGTTAGTACCCTTTCCCTAGAAATTACTGCATAAACTGTCCCTTATTCTACATGTAATTAAAAGTAGGTATAAATATGACTGTAAAACTGCCCTGAGCTGCTATTTCTGCAGGAGCAGTCGTGGAGCTGTAACACCTCTTTAATAAAGCTGTTTTCTTTTACCACCAGCTTGGCCTTGCATTCTTCCCTGGGTAAAGCCAAGAACCCACAGGCTAAGACCCACTTTGGGGCTCACCTGTCCTGGATCAAATCTACATAATTTAGACTTTGTGGAGGTCAAGGAGTAAGATTAACTCAGTGTGTTACACAAGCTCAAAACTTGACAGTCATCCTTGACTACCTCTTTCAATGTTGCCCTTCATATTCATTTGGCCAACAAGTCCTGCTGAGTTCACCTTCTTAATGGTTTTCAAATTTACTCCTCTCTCTAGTTTTAACTGCGTGGGGTTCCTCAAAAGTTCCCTGACTCCTCTAGGCAGTGTTAGTTGTCTTTCTTCTGCCTTTCTGTCAAATTTTGAGCATAACTTTATTGTGGGACTTAGTAGATATATTCACATTACATTGGAATTATCTGTTTACTCATGTTTCTCCATTCAACCATGATATTCTTAAGGGCAGTTTAAAAAAAAAATCTTATATCTCTAGTGCCTGGCATATAACAAGGCTCAATGAATGTTTGAGAAAGGCAAATGACTGGTATTTTTAGCCCAACTGGCAGGATAGTGCCACATTCACTGCATTCTTACTGTGTATCAGGTATTTGAATTTAAAAGATGAGAAAGAAACAGTTTCTGCATTGAATACATGGACACTAAGAAGGGAGCAATGTACATGGCGGCCAACTTGAGGGTGGGAAGAGGGTGAGGATCCAAAAACTACCTATCAGGTACTATGCTTATTGCCTGGGTGAAAAAATAATCTGTGCACCAAACCCCTGCAACATGCAATTTACTCATATACCAAACCTGCACATGCACTCCCTGAAACTAAAGTAAAAGTTGGAAAGAAAAAAAAAAAAAAAGAAAAAAGAAATAGCTTCTGTTTTGGAGGAGCTCGGGTAACAGCAAGGGACAATATAATGACTAACAGCAACCAACTGTGTGATCTTTGATCAATTATTTAATATCTCTGAATCTCAGTTTTCTTATCTGTAGAATGAAGCTATATATATCCTTACTAAGAATTAGTAAAATAAGCTATAATGCAGTGCAATCTTACAAATTCCTGTAAGGATTAAAAGAACTATTTTTCAGCACTTAACACAATGACAGACATAGTAGACACAGGTTGTTATTATTAATGATGATGAGCCTAGCAGAAGAATACCATAATGCGAAGGGAATTTTTCTTCTTGTTTTTAAAGACATGGTCTCACTCTTGTTTCCCAGGCTGGATTGTAGTGATGAAACTGCCACTGTAAAATTATAACTGAGATGGCAAAAGACATCTGACCTCACCCCAACTCCATCTTGCTTCTAACCTCCAAACTGTTCTTGTTCACTCCTGGGCATAGGCTGAACTAACTTTGGAAGGAACTTTTAGTTTTTAGCTTAAAACAAAGATGATAACAGCCCTTTCCTAAAACAAATCCCCTTCTTGCCTAAAAAATATTCTTTTAATCCTTACAGGAACTTGTAAGATTGCATTGCATTATAGCTTATTTTACTAATTCTTGCAAGGATTTAAATATATATAGTAGGCTTCATTTTACAGATAAGGAACCTGAGATTCAGAGATATTAAATAATTGATGAAAGATCACACAGTTGGTTTGTGCTTTTAGTCATTATATTGTCCCTTGCTGTTATCTGAGCTCCACCAAAACAGAAACTATTTCTTCTTTTTTTCTTTCCAACTTTTACTTTAGTTTCACCGGGTGCATTGCAGGTTTTGGTATATAGGCTAACAGAGTAGCCAAAAGATTAGACATTATGGTTTAGGAGTCATGCAGCTGGAGGCTACAAGATTCTGACCCTCCCCAAATTGCTCCTGGGGATAACAACACTACTGTAAAGTCTAACGCAGTGTTTGAGATATTTTGCAGACCCCGCGAAATGGATCAGCTGGCACCACCCAGATCGGTAAACTGGCACATCTGATCTTGTGGTCCCAACCCAGGAACTAAGATTCTGACCCTTCCCAAATTGCTCCTGGAAATAACACTACTGTAAAGCCTAACATCAGTGCTTGAGATATTTTGTAGAGCCTGCAAAATGGATCAGCTGGCACCACCCAGATTGGCAAACTGGCTCATCTGATCTCGTGGCCCCAACCCAGGAATTGATCCAATACAAGACAGCTACCACTCCCTGTGAGTTCATCTCTGACCCAACCAGTCAGCACTTCCGACTTACTGGCTGTCTCCCCACGCACCAAATTGTCCTTAAAAACTCTGATCCCCGAATGCTATGGGATACTGATTTGAGTAATAACAAAACTCTGGTCTCCCGCACAGCCAGCTCTGTGTGAATTCCTCTTTATTGTAATTCCCCTGTGTTGATGAATCGGCTCTGTCCAGGCAGCGGGCAAGGTGAACCCGTTGGGAGGTTACATTGAGTGACCCAATCACAGCTCACTGCAGCATCAAACTCAGGTGGTCCTCTGGCCTCAGCCTCCCAAATAGCCAGAATTACAGGCGCAAGCCACAGAGGTTAGCAAGGGGAAATTTTTAGGAGCACAGCCACTGGGCACAGAAAACTACTATGTACCTTCAGAGTGAGGCAGGAAAGTCTTAAAAGTCAAAGCCTTAGAAATGTTGTGCAGCCTTAAAAATCAATTAAGTCTTAGACCTGGGGGATCAAACCTCAAATATGACAGCAGCCAGAAATTTATTACATCAGCGGTTGGGAATCACTTGGGGAACTTCAAAGGCAGATCAATGGCCAGTTCCCAGCCCCAAACTCATCAGAATTTCTAGGAGTTCTAGTTCCAGCATGAGTATGATTTTACCTCTCCTAAACTGATTCTAATGTGCAGCCAGGGTTGAGAACCGCTGCCATTCTAAACCAATGAGGGCAAGATGGCCAAACAGAAGTGTCATTTCCTATGTAGTCTCCTTGATTGTTGCAATGGAATTTCTCAGCTTCAAAAGTCCAGAATTTCATGTGAGATTTCCCAAATTCTAAAATGTTGGCAAGTAATTAAAAAAAAATTTTTAAAAAAAGATTGGGATCAAAGAAAACATGGATTCGGGGCCTACTGAGTGTCACTTCGTAACCTTTCTTGCAGTTCAACCTCAGGTTTGAACAAACAACCTGATTCTGAGAAGTTAAATAACTTGTTCACGGTTACATGGCCAGTCAGAATAAGAGTTGGGACTAAAATCCAGTCCCTCTGAATTTAATTAATGTTCCTTCTATGTCAAGGAAGAAAAACCTGAAGATGCGCTTTAAGCATGGGTAACAGAAAAGCAAAGTTACAACCGGCCATGATCGCAACCACGCATGCACCTACTACTGGTAGCGCGGCGGAAGAGCAGCGAAGGTTAAAGGTGATGAATTACGACCTCTGCTGGCGACGCTCACGACTCCTGCCGTAAAGGCCGTGTGTGGCGCCTGCGCACTTCCTTTCCCTTGCGGATTCCCGAAGAGGTGGTTGCAGTAAGGGGTTCTCCCTACGCCACGCGGCCGTCGCTATGGTGAAGCTGAGCAAGGAGGCCAAGCAGAGACTGCAGCAGCTCTTCAAGGGGGGCCAGTTTGCCATCCGCTGGGGCTTTATCCCTCTTGTGATTTACCTGGGTCAGTAGGAGAAGAACCGGGAAAGTGACTGGAGGGAAGAGGGTGGCGGAGACTGCTGTCCCATTTTTGGCCATCGAGGGAGGGAGAGAAAAACAGGGGACACCGCCGTGCACGGCCCCTGAAGCTGTCTGGTCAAGTGGGGCCGATCTAACCTGAGTTCAAGTTCCCGTTCCGTCGCTTTATAGTTGCATGGTCTTTAACCAGTCTTGCAATCCCTCCTTTTCTATTTTTGCATCCTTAAAGTGGAGGTCATACTTCTCGGTATTGCTGGGAGGGTTGGATGACCCCAGTGGATGTGAAAGCGACTAATGCACTCTTTAGCACTAGGTGGGTTCTCGGGGTGTTTGTCCTCACCTCTCCATGTGGTCCTAAGTGGAAAGAGGCCTGTTCTGGGAATCTAGACCCCCTCGTGAAAGTACCACTGCCATGAAAGCATAATTATAAGAATAATCGTTGGATGCCTCTGCTTTCTTACCTGTACAATGAAGGGTTTGGATGGTTTCTATTACTGCCCCCATTTTACAGGTGAGGAAACAGCCGTAGAGAAACTTTTGCCAAGGTCGCGCAGCTATGCTGACTGAGGGAATTATGGGCTCAGGCAGTGGGGCATCAGAGCCCATAGTCTTAACCACTATAGGGTACTTAAAGGATTTGGGGTTTTTTTGTTTGTTTGTTTTTGTATTTGTTTTTGAGACAGAGTCTCGCTCTGTCAACCCAGACTGGAGTGCAGTGGCGCTATCACGGCTTATTGCAACCTCCGCCCACTGTGCTCTAGCGATCCTTCCACTGAGCTCAGTCTCTCAAGTAGCTGGGACTATAGGCTCGTGCCACCAGGCTCCGTCACTTACTGCAAAGATTTGTTAACATTTTTCAGTTAGGGCTGCAGACTGGGACCTATTCTGTAGTTTTTTATTTTCTCTTTTCTTTTTTTCCTTTTTTTTTTTTTTTTTGAGACATAGTCTCGCTCTGTGCCCAGGCTGGAGTGTAGTGGCACGATCTCTGCCCACCGCAATCTCTGCCTCTTGGGATCAAGCGATCCTTCCACTATTAGCCTCCCGAGTAGCTGGGATTACAGACTTGCAGCCACCTCTCGCGACTAATTTTTATAATTTTAGTAGAGACGGGGTTTTGCTATGTTGTTGACCAGTCTGGTCTCAAACTTCTGGCCTCCAGTTAGCTACCGCCCCTCTCGCCGGCCCCCGCCCTGCGCGCGGCCTCCCAAAGGGCTGGGATTACAAGTGTGAATCACCGTGTCCAGCCAGTAGTTTTTTTTTGTTAATTTTACTGCCCCACTCAGGCAGTACCGTGAAAGGGAAAGAGCAGGTTTTTCATCCCAGCTGTGTCAGTTTGATCATATAGTTTGACAATTCTAAAACTCAGTTTCACATTTTAAAATGCTATGATTTTAACAAGGTGCTGCTTCCTATTTAATTTAGGTGTCATGCATTGTATAAGATAAAGTACACTCTAATTAAGCAGCTGTGGTTTCTATTTCTCCATGAGTTGCAAGCCAGCTATAACCTGGGATTATAGAACTTAAAAAGATTGCACCTTATTCTGGGTGCAATTTTTTTTAAAAAAAATTGCTTTTCTAGATTTTAGTGACTTTGTGTGGGTACCAAGGATTAAATATGACAGTTGTGTTGTCCCCACTATTCTTGCAGCACCTCCCCCCACCCACTTCTTTCAGTTACTGATAGAAGGGCCTACTCTGGCTGGTCAAACACTGAGACTAGCTCTCCTTTTAGCTAAGAGAGGTGTGGAAGCTTGATTCTTCCCCTTCTTTGTGCCACCTTCTGTTTTCATTGTGTATGCGAGGTCCTATTTTAGCATGCTCTTGCTTTTTGTGTTCCTGTGGTTCTCTCTTGCTTTTTGTGTTCCTGTGGTTCTCTCTTGCTTTTTGTGTTCCTGTGGTTCTTTGCTTCTCTGTAAGTCTTTTCATCTACTGTTCCCTCCTCCTCCCTGTTTTGAGATTCCATTTCTATTGCTAGAAAGCTATAGCTGGTTGCTGCAATCTACATGCCAGGGGCTTTCGTCTAAGAGTTGATAATGCATTCCTTTACCATACTACAGTTTATTTTTTTTTTTATGCACACTGGCTATCTTCCCTTCCTGGGACTACCATTATGGTGATTTTCACCCCAACATTCAATTCAAGTTCTGTGAGATTGGTGTTACGGTTGTCTTTCCAGTACTTGTTTATCATTGTCTTTTCCCTTATGCTGTATATTTAATTTTATGTCTAAACCAGTTCCCACGTTGAAATAGAGACAGGGGCTTGCTGTGTTACCTAGGCTGGTCTTGAACTTCTGGCTTCAAGTAATCTTCCGATCTTGGCCTCCCAAAGTGCTGGGATTATAGGAATGAGCCACCACACCTGGCTCCAGGTTGTTCTTTTACTTCCTCCACCTCAACTCTCACTAAAACCAGCAATTGCAGATTTAACTTTGTATGTAATTTAGGTTCAGTCATAACTTTCAGTGCTTTGGGTAGTATAGTGCTGTAAAATATGACAAGCAGTGACACGATAATAGAGAATCTGTCTGGACATCTACTAACAAGGTTTTAATTAGCTTGTTGGAAGGCAATTCTCCATGGTCTCTCGCATTTCTGCACATCTTATAAGCAGAGGCTCTGATGACCCTTTGTTTCATGTTATCTTTTGAGGGCGTTTGTAGAACAAACAGCCTTGGAAAATAGTACCTCCAGACAGAGAAAGGGTGATGCGCTTGCAGCCCATTATAAAAGATTCTGGTTCCCTAAACTCCAGTTAATATCCTGCAGTGCAATCCGCTACATGTGCAGGTGTCATCCGGACCTCTTTGCATGGAAATTGGGAGTTGAGGAACTGAAGCAAAAATGATGATACTCTCACAGTCTATTGCTGGAAGTAATAAAGTGTTCTTTGTTTCTGACTTAGAATATTCTCTATACCAGCTGGGTGCAGTGGCTCACGCCTGTCATCCCAGCACTTTGGGAGGCTGAGGCGGGTGGATCACCAGAGGTCAGGAGTTTGAGACCAGCCTGACCAACATGCATAAACCCTGTCTCTACTGAAAATACAAAAATTAGCTGGGCGTAGTGGTGCATGCCTGTAATCCCAAGCTACTCGGAAGGCTGAGGCAGGAGAATAGCTTGAACCCGGGAGGAGGCGGAGGTTGCAGTGAGCTGAGATTGTACCACTACACTCCAGACTGACGACAGAGCGAGACTCCTTCTCAAAAAAAAAAAAAAAAAAAAGTGTATACCAACATCTGTGAAACTGGCAGGCCAGTTTGTTATCTTTTATTTATTTATTTTAATGGTCTAAATCGCAGAAGATTTTAAAAAAAATATTAACTTTTATTCCCTATTACACATACTATTTTTTGTTATCTTTTAAATAAGATAAAATTGCAGACCCCTCATAGTTCTTGAAACTTCCCTAACTTAATCAGTTACTTCAGCAAGTGAGCATATATGTCATCAGGTTAATTTATAAATATATTTTAAATGGTAAAAGATAACCATACTTGTAAAGAGTTGATTTAATTAGGTTGTTAAATAATAAGTATTGGATGATCCATCCCCTGCCGTCCCCCGCCCTCCACCCTGTCCCTTTTCTATCATTGGTCTTTGTTTTATAAAAGAGAGGTTTATGAGGGATAAAATATCCTCAGTTGTGTTTTTTAAAAAGTTCGGTAGTTTTTCCTCCAGGCATGGTGGTTCACTGTAATCCCAGCACTTTGGGAGGCTGAGGAGGCTGAGCGCTTGAGCCCAGGAGTTCAAGACCAGCCTCGGCAATGTAGTGAAACCTTGTCTCTAAAAAAATTTAAAACCTTAGTTATGTGTTTTTCCAAAAATCATTTTGCTCTTCATAGTCTTTCATCCAGTGTAATTTTGGAGTTGTGGTATCTTATTTCTGGGTAAATGACTAATAATGAAAGATAGAACATGCTAAGGGCAACTGTGCCAATTGTGTATGTAATGACCGTGTGCAGTGGCTCACTGAGAAAGTTGTTTGTTTTTGTCTGGGCATGGTGGTTCACACCTGTAATCCCAGCACTTTGGAAAGCCGAGGCAGGTGGATCATTTGAGGTCAGGATCATTTGAGCCTGGCCAACATAGTGAGATCCTGTCTCTACTAAAAATACAAAAAAATTTAGCTGAGCGTGGTAGCGCTTGCCTGTAATCCTAGCTACTCAGGAGGCTGAGACAGGAGAACAGCTTGAGCCTGGGAGGAAGAGGTGACAGAGGTTGCAGTGAGTCGAGATCATGCCACAACACTCCAGCCTGGGTGACAGAGTGAGACTCTGTCTCAAAAAGAAAGGAGTAAGATAGCTTGTTCTTCCTACTGATTAGTCCTGGACACAATTTCATACTCTAATGAAGATTGGAGACTTCTGTAGTGCAGATAAATTTAGATAGTGCTGGTTGGTGTAGATATCATTCTAGCTATCCTAGGTTTGATTACAAAGAAGAGAAAGTCTTGATTGTAAATGTTTTGTCTGCTGGGGGTTTAATTAATACTTTTTTCTCTTCTGTCTTCCTTGATTCAGGATTTAAGAGGGGTGCAGATCCTGGAATGCCTGAACCAACTGTTTTGAGGTACTGCTCTTAAACATTTCAGGGCAAATGTTCATACAGTAGTACTGAATCACTAAGATGTAAGAGAGTAATAGTGGCAGGCCTTGAAATGGAGCTTTATCAGTCAGTATAGTTTTGGGTTATTGGAAAACTGCAACTGCTTTCTCTTCCCCCTCCTAATTTGTTTTTACTGTACCATGTTATAACTACAATGAAACACATTTTAACAGAAAAAGAATTTATTATCCTACCACTTTAAAATGCGAACTGTTTTAAATTTCCCATATTCCCATCTTATCCTCATTCAGATGAATACAACCTTTTATATCATTCTGACAAGGGTATGCAGGATTTTGTTTTCACTTAAAATTTGAGTTGCTATCCCATGTATTTTCCAGTTGTGGTTTTACCTAGGTTTTTCAATTTTTAAGTATTTTATACAACAATATAATTAACATTTGGGCAGGGTGTGGTGGCTCACACCTGCAGTCTCAGCACTTTGGAAAGCCAAGGTGGGAAGATCGTGGGAGGATTGCTTGAGGCTAGGAGTTCAAGACCAGCCTGGGCAACATAGCGAGACCCAACTCTACCAAAAAAAAAGAAAAAAAGTAAATAATTAACATTTGTGTATACATAGCTTTCATAGATTTTGATTTCCTTATAAATTGTCATGGGATTAATAAAGTATATGAACATTTATGGCTCTTGACTGTCAAATTCCTTTCTCGGAAATGATCTTGCTGGTATGTGTAAGCACTCGTGAAAACTTCACACACACAGTATACATACTCATATACACATGTATGCATATATGTGCATACTTGTGAAAATTGTATGTATACGTATAATCTCAAACAGGCAGGTTTGCTCTGGAGGAAGGACTGATACTTCTGGCACTATGATGATCATGACTACTGCACACTAGTGAATCGGATTTCTGCTTGATCCTGTCTCAGACATCTCTTGTGGGTTGCCCTCACAGACTTTTCACTGACTTCTAGGGCTTCATTCATTTTCTTCGAACTTTTACTGTAAGCCACGTTTTTCTAGATTGGGCAGAAAATACATTATTCACTATCACCTACAATGTGTCAGCCACTGCTTTACGTGCTTTTTACACAATGTGTCTAGTTGTCACTTCAGAGCAGGTTATACAGTCAGTAGGTGGTGGAATATGTTCTATTTCCAAAGCTCACATTCTTTCCACTGGGTCCATGTGGCCTTCCCCAAGTAATTTTACCTCTTCCTTTACTTAGCACAATGCCATCTGATATGAATTTGCTCCACCACATCTGCCTTGCTGCTCTTTTCTTTTTCAGAGGAAGGTCTTTTTTATTCTCAAAGGGTACTACAATATGTGCCTTCAAATTGTTCACTTCTGCAGTTACTCTCTTTTCCCGGATAAAGTTTTTCAACAAATGATCTTCACGCACTACCTTCCTCTCCTCCCTCTCTTCCTTTAACTGTTTATGGCATGACTTTTAGAAACTGCTTTCAGAGATTCCCCACTAAGTCCTTTTTTCTTAGCCCTTATTCTTTGATCTATCGTTTCCTTTTCTGTAAAATAGGGATTGAGGCAATATATCTGCTGCCTACTAGTTGAGTGGCCTTGGCCTTAGACCAGTTATTTCCTTAGAGAAACATTACCTTGGGAAGCATGAGAGAGAGCTACTGAGTCAAGCTGTGTGGCATTTTCCAAGTACTGGAAATTATCATCAAATACCTTTCTCCAAGAAACCATTAACCTTTCTAAGCTTCATTTCCCCTTTTTATCAGTTGGGGATAATAATACCTACATAATAAGGTAGCCATGAGCATTGAATAAGAATATTATATATAAAGTATTAGTACTTGTCAAGTAATATGTGACCAGTAAACTATTAATAATAATTTTTAATCTTTTCAGTGTCATCTTTTTTATCCCCATTTCCTTATCCTATGAAAACAGTGCTCTAGCTATATGATACTGCATGCTAAGTCCCAGAATAAACTATATATATTTTTATGCCTTTGCCCCTATGCTTGTGCTCCGTCAGCCTGGAATGCTTTTTCCCCTTAGTTTCCACTGGATGGAAATCTGCTTCTAGAAAAGCCTAATCTCAAATGTTGCCCCTTCCGTAAATCTCTTCCTTTTTTCCTCCTAGCTAAAACTATTCTGTTTTTTGTGTTTCCATAGTTTTCTTTTTTTCTTTTTAATTTTTATAGAGGCAGGATCTCACCATATTGCCTAGTCTGGTCTCAAACTCCTGGGATCAAGTGCTGAGGTTATAGGCATGGGCCACTGCGTCCAGCCCTGTAGTATCCTTTTGTATCTATCATTCTCTGCCTTGTAGCTATAATATATTTTGTCTCATAAGCACCTAAAGTAATTGCTCAACAAGTATTGAATTAACTTAATGACCCTCATCTCTTGATGGTCTTCTGTGGGTTTTTTATATTTTATTTTAGTTTTTTTTTGTAGAGACAGGGTCTCACTGTGTTGCCCAGTCTGGTCTTGAACTTCTGGGCTCAAAAAACAATCCTCCCACCTGGCCTCCCAAGGGGCTAGGATTACAAGCATGAGCCACAGCACCTGGCCATCTTGGTGGTCCTTTGGACAGGAATTGACAAAGCATCGCATCTTGTACAAATTTTAGGCTGGACCAGCATGCTGGGAAGTAACATTTTTTTGTGCCCTAGGTGATTTAGGATACAGAAGTGGGGAGAGAATGTGTCTTTCTGTTGTCCTTTTTTGAGGCTTCTCTCCTTCCTGGTGCTAACCCTCTTGATCTTTTCTGTCATTAAGAACATCTTCTGGTTTCCTTCCAGAGGCATTTGTGTTTTAGGAAAGAATTGAGTGACTGCCTGCAAAGGGTTACTCAGTTAAGGAATTTCATGTATTGTGCTCCCCGCACTGGGAAGAGTAACTAGAGAGATCTGAGCTGCCTGATCTGTACTATGAAAGGAACAGAATTATACCTGCTATGGTTTTTATTAACATAAAATTTGTTTATTAATATAAAGTCTATTGTTTCTACATATATTTATTGTGTATATAATACTTATGTAAATAATACAGTTAAGGATCTACTAGTTTGTTTCCCTTGCCAAGTTGTTGGGTTCTTTGAGATTAGGACCACTTTCATCTTAGTATCCCCTTTCACCCAGGATGGCTCATTGTATGTGGTCAGCAAATGTTGGTTGACATGAATACCTTATTTAAAAGTCCTTTAATATATAAGGGGCAGTGTTTTAGTAAAATATTTAGGCAAAATATGTGAATATCACGGTTAAGAGAATCATTTCCATTATCTGCATAAGGCTGAGCAAAATTTCCTTTTTATATTTTTGCTGCCCATTACCATTGAAGAAGAGACCTTTATAGATCTTTTTTTGTGTGTTTTCTTCTGTCACCCAGGCTGGAGTGCAGTGGCACAGTCATGGCTCACTGCAGCCTTGACCTCCTGAGCTTAGGTTGTCCTCCCACCTCAGCCTCCCGAGTAGCCGGGACAGCAGGCACGCGTTACCACGCCTGGCTTTTTTTTTTTTGGATTTGGAGTCTTGCTCTGTTGCCCAGGCTGGAGTGCAATGGCCCAATCTCGGCACACTGCAGCCTCTACCTCCCAGATTCAAGCGATTCTCCTGTGTCAGCCTCCTGAGTAGCTGGGATTACAGGCGTGCACCATGAAGCCCGGCTAATTTTTTTTTTTTTTTTAGTGGAGACAGGATTTCACCATGTTGGTCAGGCTGGTTTTTTTTTTTTTTTTTGAGATGGAGTCTCGATCTGTGTTGCCCAAGCTGGAGTGCAGTGGTGCGATCTCGACTCACTGCAACCTCCGCCACCCGGGTTGACTGCATTCTCCTGCCGAGTAGCTGGGACTACAGGTGCCTGCCACAATGCCCAGCTAATTTTTGTGTGTGTGTTTTTGGTAGAGACGGGGTTTCACCATGTTAGCCAGGATGGTCTCGATCTCCTGACCTCGTGATCGACTCGCCTTGGCCTCCCAAAGTGCTGGGATTACAGGCGTGAGCCACTGCGCCCAGCCTTTTTTTTTTTTTTTTTAAGAGACAGGGTTTCACCATGTTTCCAAGGCTGGTTTCGTACTCGTGGGCTCAGGCGATCCACCCGCCTCAGCCTCCAAAGTGCTGGGATTACAGGCATGAGCTATCATGCCTGGTCAGTAATTTATTTTTATATTTTCACTGTGTGCAAAAATACTTAAGAGTTTAAGGGGAGATTTTAATACACAATGAAAATTGGAAATAGATGTGTGTTTTCTTCTTAGGCACAGGGAAATTTCTTTTTTGTTTTTTTTTTTTTGCGACGGAGTCTCGCCCTGTCACCCAGGCTGGAGTGCAGTGGCGTGATCTTGGCTCACTGCAAGCTCCGCCTCCTGGGTTCATGCTGTTCTCCTGCCTCAGCCTCCCGAGTAGCTGGGATTACAGGCGCCCACCACCACGCCCGGCTAATTTTTTTTTTTTGTATTTTTAGTAGAGACGGGATTTCACAGTGTTAGCCAGGACAGTCTTGATCTCCTGGCTTCGTGATCCACCCGCCTTGGCCTCCCAAAGTGCTGGGATTACAGGCGTGAGCCACTGCGCCTTTCACTGCGCTTTTCAGTTTGGCTGAAAATATTTTTTAAAAATAAACTACAAAACTGTCATTGTCATTTAATAATGCAGTTTTATTCAATGGGCCACTTTTTTAAGCAGCCGGATTTAGAAATGAAACCATCTCTTTGCTCCTTCTTAGACTCTATTGGAGTCAGCAAATGATTTGGGAGTTGGGCTTCTTAGTGACTGGAATGTTTGGGGTAAGAGTTAGTTGAGGTGGAAGTGGAGGCTAATTGCTCCCTAGGAACCTAATGGTTGTAAGAGCACTTAGGCCACATCCCACTCTACCCTCTTAAATGATATAATTATCTCAGATCCTCAATTTCCACATTAAAATAGGGATCGTAGTTGGGAGTTATGAACTTTCCTCAGTGTCTAATGCACAGAAACCATTCAATAAATGTTATTTTAGTATTACTGATGTTGCATCTAATAATGAGATAGCTTTGTTTTCTGGGTTTATCAGGCTTACCTGTTAATGGAAATCAGTAATCGTTTTCCTTTTGATTGACTTCATTTTGTGTCTGTTCACATTTTTGTTTTTGTTTATGATAAGTAACTGCACTCAGAAGTAAAGTGTATTTTAATACAGTTCTGTATGTTTAATTTGTTTGTTTGGTGCGATTGATCCTTGTCTTTTCATAACTCTGAATTTGATAGATGAGGAAACAAACATAAATGTATAAAATTTTCTAGGTCTTAGGTTATGTGTAGAAGATTTTTATTTTGGAATTTAATTTCTTTCTCCTCTTCACAAACATTTTAGCCTACTTTGGGGATAAAGGATTAATTGGTCTTCTGGATTTGGAGGCAATCAGCGGACAGCATGGAAGATGTGTGCTCTGGCTTGGATAAGCGATGGGACATCGTTCAGTCACTAGTTGGATGGCACAAGGCTCTTCACAGATGCATCTGTAGCAGAGTGGAACTTGTACTAACTTATGATAGAATGTATCAGAATAAATGTTTTTAACAATGTTATGCTTGAGTCTTTTTTGAATTGAACATGCTAGGATTATCAGGTAAAAATTAAGCCTTTTGGTACTTTTTTAAAACAGGGAATTTGTGTATGTACCTAGGTGCTGTTTACACTTGTAAATCCTAGCACTTTGGGAGACAAAGGTGGGTGGATCATGACATAAAAAAAATTTTCCATGTTAATTCCTGCCCATTGACCTAACATATGGATTACAGTTTCCCTTTACAGTGAATTAATAACTCCCTCTAGGGTATTCCGAGGTAGTAAGAACACAGATAGTTCTCAGTTTGTGACAAACCAAACTGTCACTTCCTCCTCTGCATTAAAGTTCTGAGCGCAAGAAATAAAGGTCCTGGTGGCTCTGTTGCTAGGGGATGGAATGGCACTGGAGAGTTGTGTGATTTATTTGTAGGTTAAATGTGAGTCTAAAGTTTCCCTCAGTTATATTAGGAAACTAGAGCTGGCTGGGCAAGAGCCCGTGGAGAGCTACATGGAATAGTAGCACTGTTTTCTGGTAGAAAGAAAGGCAGCTAATGAATGGAAACTAGTTTTCAGTTCTAGATACTGGTTTCCTGGGACCTTCACCTCTATTTAAATCCTACTTTTATTTAGTTTTTTTCCATTCTTCTAACAAAATAGCATTATTTACTACGTTTGGCCATTGTTACTAATACAAGAAAGCAGAACCTGAAACAAACAGTTTGGAAAGAGCCTATTGGGTTGAATATTTTAAGCATCCAGTATTTAGGCATGATCATGACTATAATCCCTCTCAGGTGCTGGGAGCTGCCATCACCAGAAAGTTCTTATTTCTAATGTAAAACCCTCTTAGCTATTTAAGCCTATTTCCTCAAGGCTTGTTACTTTTGCCATGGAGACGTAGAAGACTATTGTGGTGTCTTGTTGCATAAGGGGATTTTAAAGTGGAATTCTTGAGAGCTAACTGCAGGAAATCAGTTTGGTAAGTACTTAATGTAATTGCTTCAGCATCTCTGTGAATCTAGGCGTGTGTAATTTTGCTGAAAATTGAGCACAGTATTAAAATTCCATGGAATTGCTTAAGTTTGTGGTTCCCCCCAATCCTTTTTGCCAAGTGCATTGTCAGGGAACTTTAGTATTTTGTTTATACGTTTTTCTTCTGTTTCTCACTTGGGATTTTCAGAAATTGAGAAAGCTGTGTCAGGTATCTGTTTTGTTTAAATAGTAATGTGAATGGTAAACATAACTGGTTGTGGTTTTTTTTTTTTTTTTTTTTTTTTTTTTTAGATGGAGTCCCGCTCTGTCGCCAGGCTGGAGTGCAGTGATGTGATTTCGGTTCACTGCAACCTCCGCCTCCCTGGTTCAAGTGATTCCCCTGCCTCAGTCTCCCGAGTAGCTGGGACTATAGGCGCATGCCACTATACCTGGCCAATATTTTGTATTTTAGTAGAGATGGGGTTTCACCGTGTTGGCCAGGATGGTCTCGATCTCCTGACCTTGTGATCTGCCCGCCTCGGCCTCCCAAAGTGCTGGGATTACGGGTGTGAGGCACCACGCCTGGTCTGGTTGTGTTCTTTTAAGGATGACCTTTGTGAACGCCAAATGTCTGAGACAGGTTTCAGTCAATTTATAAAGTTTATTTTGCCAAGGTTAAGGATGCTCCCATGACACAGCCTCAGGAAGTCCTGAGGCGGTGTGCCCAAGGTGGTCAGGGTATGTAGTTTGCTTTTATACATTTTAGGGAGACATGAGACATAAATATGTCTAAGATGTACATTGGTTTGGTCTGGTAAGGCGGGACAACTCGAAGTGGGGGCTTCCTAGACAAAAGGTTGCATTCTTTTGAGTCCTTGATCAGCCTGAATACGCAATTTAGTCTGGCTTAGTGAGTCTGCATTTTTTACATAAATAGCGCAGAGGAAGCAATCATAATGCATGTGTCTCAGGTGAGTCTCAGAGGGATGACTTTGAGTTCTGTCTATCCTTTGTCCACAGGGAATTTCCTGTGGGCAAATTGTGAGGGAGGTATGTAGCTTCTTTTCTTTGTGGCTGTCTCATTTAGGAATAAAGTGGGAGGCAGGTTGGCCTGACAGTTCCCAGCTTGACTTTTCTTTTGGCTTAGTGATTTGAGGGGTCCTGAGATTTATTTTCCTTTCATACCTTATAGCTGTCTATAAAACCTCAGAAATTTTAAAATAAGGCATCCAGAATTAGGAAGGAACCAGCTCCCTGATCTCACATCTAAGGAAGCTAAGGAACAGAGTTTAAGCACTTCTTCAGGGTACAGCCTAAGAGCTGAGACTACTACACAATTTAATGTGTATATATATATTGTAAAGTTTGTGAAATGTTTAAGCTCCCACATTTTATGAGTTTTAGTTTTTAGGACAGTACAATTCAAGCATTTATTGATTTCTGTTCTGTGGTAGACACTAGAGAGTCGTTATGACTGAGATTATTCCTGACCTTGATTAGCTTATGGAAAAACACTGAGCTGGTAGGACCTGATTTGAGTCCTGGCCCTGTCAGTTCTAGAACCTTTGGTGAAATCACTTTTGGTTTTTTTACTGGGAGAACAAGGCCTCTGTGTTGCCCAGGCAGGTCTCAAACTTCTGGGCTCAAGCTATCCTGCCTCTGCCTCCCAAAGTGCTGGGATTATAGGTGTAAGCCACCGCGCCTGGCTGAAGTCACTTAATCTTTAGGTTCCTTCCACAAGATAGGAACAACAATACCTGCCCCAGGATATTATTTTCTAAACTAATGGTTTTCATAGCTGGTCCCAGACTAGCTTCACCTGGAAACTTGTTAAAATGCACATTTTCAAGTCTTACTCCAGACCTGAATCAGAAACTGGTGATGAGGCCCAGCAATGTGGGTATGTCTGTGCGTGTTTCATTTCCTCAAACATTATTTTAACCATATTTTGAGAAAATTGTAGAGTTGTATACAGTGTAAGAAATGATACAGAAAGATCCCTGTATCCTGTACAGTTTCCCCCAGTGGTAATATCTTGTGTGAACCCCAATTATCGGAGACGGATCTCAATTAGGAAGTTTATTTTGCCAAAGTTAAGGATGTGCACGCACCTGTGACACAGCCTCAGGAGGTCCTCATGGCATGTGCCCAAGGTGGTTGGGGCACAGCTTGTTTTTATACATTTTAGGGAGACACAAGACTTCAATCAGTATATGTAAGATAAATACTGGTTTGGTCCAGGAAGGTGGGACAATTCGAAATGAGGTAGGGGGCTTCCAGGTCACAGGTAGATAAGAGACAAATGGTTGTATTGTTTTGAGTTTCTGATTAGCCTTTCCAAATGAGTCAATCAGATGTATGTTTATCTCAGTGGACAGAAGCATGACTTTGAATAGAATGGAAGGCAGGTTTGTCCCAAGCAGTTCCCAGCTTGACTTTTCCCTTTAGCTTAGTGATTTTAGTGTCCCAAGACTTATTTTCCTTTCGCACTTGCAAAGCTGTGGTCAGCATCAGGATATTGACATTGATGAAGTCAAGAAAGAACATCTGTCACCACAAGGATCCCTTGTGTGGTGGGATATAGTCAACCTTTCTCCTCCTACCCTGCCCCTACCCCTAACCCCTGGCAACCAGGAAATCTGTTGACTACTTTTATAATTTTGTCATGTCAAGCACGTTATATAAATGGAATCAGACAGCTTTTGGGTTTGGCTTTTTTCAGTCAGCATAATTCTCTGTAGATTTATCAAAATAGTTTCTTCTTTTTTATTGCTGAGTAGTATTCCACGGAATGGAGGTACAAGGATGACATCTGGGCTCCCAATTTTTAGCTGTTACGAGCAAAGCTGCTATGAGCATTCATGTACAGGTTTTTGTTTGATTAATCTGTGATTTAACAAATCACAGGTGCTTCTGATGCAAGTCAGGTTTGAGAACTTCCCCAGACTTGCAGAAGCCTTCTTGCTCTCTCCTATGTATTACAGTGTGCTCTCAATGGAACATCCAGAGTGATCCTTTTAAAAATAAGATCACATCACATCCTGATCAAAGTTTTCCAGTGATTTCCCATCTCACTGGGAATGAAATCCCAAGTACTTACTTTCCGTGACCTACAAGACCCTATATCATCTGACCTTCTGCATCTTTGGTCTCTTTGTTGCCTATGATTCATCACCCACATTTGCTTGCACTCTTGCTGTTTTGTTCCTATCCAGAGAAAGGCCAAGTATAGTCTCACCTTGTAGTCTGTACTACCTATTCCCTGCTGGAACTCTCTCCTCCCAGATATCTATATGGTTGGCTTCCTCTATTCCAGTCTGCCTAAATGTCATCTTGTTAGAGGGCTTCCCTGATCCTTTAAAATAGAAGACCCTAAACCTGTGTTGCGGATGCAGAATTTTTGCTCCTTAGTTAGCTAAATCCAGGTTCTTGTATCATGACCAGGAGAAATCAGGCACACAGACACATTAAAGGGTGAGGAGAGCTGAATTTATTGGGTGAGAAGGAAAAAAGGAAAAAAAAACTCTCAGCAAAGTGAGAGGGGGTCCTGCTAACAGAGGGAACCCCCTACCACCTCCTAGATTGAATAGCAGGCCACCACACACATTGGCTGAAGAGACCAGGCTCCTCCCCACTGCACAGGGTGAGAAATTCCTGTGGCTCCACCCCGTTCCCCCAGTGTACATGTGGGCATTATCCAGAAAGAGTCAGTTGGGAAAGGGCGGGCAAATGGGCAGTTCTTCCTGAGGGTCAAGGATTTCATCTGGGACCAGCAGTCCAGTCCCTCAGACTTCGGGCTGTTTTAGGCTTGACGGTGGGGTTTGCCAGGGACTGTCTCCTGTCTCCTGTCTCTATCATTCTCTTCTCTAAAGAAATACATCTAATTGCCGTTAGATAAGGATAAGGATGAGGACAAAGATCAATCTTAACTGCTTCCTTCTGGCAGGGGGCGCTGTTTTGGGAAGACAGCAGTCAGAACTCCTGTAGAGGCCTATCTAAGGGTCTCTGGCGAAAGGGGCCATTATCTGAGGCTCTGGTTGTATGACCATTTGAAGTTTGATGTCCTGAAGGCAAGAAGAGACAAACTGGGTTATTAGAACACATGTATCAAAACAAAACAAGGGGAGTGTAAGGACAGCTCAAAAATCCTGAGGCCTTTTATCAGTTTGCATAGGGATAGGGAAGCCAAAATCTGTCTGGTTAAAAAGACAAACAAACAAAAAAACTTTACCCTTTTGCTGGCATGTGAGGCTTCTGGGTTCCCTTCCCTAAGCCCAATCCTAAGTCAACCAGTTTAAGGTTTGGTAAATTAACTCTTCACAGTTTAGAGGATGTATCTAAGGGAAGCATCCCATAGTACGGTGACACAATTACGTATCTGTGAAGTAAGAAGAGAGGAGGAAAAAGGAAAAAAAGTGTTTCTTTCAAAGGAGTCCCAGGGGTTCAGTATGCATTTGAAAGGGGTACAGACTGAAGATGAATGGCTACTTATTTAGAAAGGAGGGATCGAGGCATCCCAGGTTCCCTTCTCTTCCTAGCAAATACCCATGGTACATGAGGGAGAGAAAGTGAGGTGTTCCTCTCCTCTTCCTTTCCTCCAATCTCGTATCCCCGAGTCCTGGTGACTGTGACAGTGTGTTGCCCATGGGTGCTAAAATGGCTTTTACTTATGTTAACAGAGGGGCCTAGGGACTGGGAATATTCACTCTTACCCATGTATGCCCTATCTCCTGTGCTGTCAGTAGCCTTTGAATTCCTTAGATGTCATTTATGCCATGGATACTAGCATGAACTTTATCCATGAAATGGGAAGCTTGGCTTAATTGGCAGGAATCAGTCACGCTAACCTGCATTGTGTCTTTTAACTTTTGTTGTGTGCCTCTGGATCCCTCAGATCCAGTTCTCTTTCTTAGGACATTGACCTGAAGCTTGGAATTAAGTTTGGGACAAAAATGTGTCTTAGGGGCATTGCATGGACTCCTTATCATAAGCTGAATACTAAGGTGAAGCTGTGGAATTGAGTCCTCCTCTAACGAGGGAGAGAAAAGGATGTATTGTGACATACCCAGATAACTGGTGGCTGTAGTTATGCTTGCTAAGACTTGGCTGCATGTGGCTTGTCTTTGGTTAGCTCCCTTGGTCTTTCTCCAAAAGGAAACCTGCGAGTGATGGGCACCCTATTTATTCCTGTCACCTGGCAGGGTCTGCAGGATAATTGCTCAGCATTAAAATATTGATCCAGATTTTTACATTATCCATCCCATTTTGTTCCTTCTGAGCTATAGTTGGAGATCGCTGGATGATTCACAGGAATTAGCAGGGTCAGTCTAAAATGCAGGCAAAAACTTAAAAACAACTAATGAATCTAGAACTTAATGACAAATGTATGATAAGTTTTGAAAAATAATTTCTGTCTTTCCCATACTCATTTCTGTTAAAAACAAACCATGATAAGACTGAGTTGTTTGCAGAATAGACTAGTCTTATATTTGGCTTGATTGTTTGCATAAAGTACAGCAAGAATAATTATTTTTACATAGGCTTTGTAGATTGGCTTTGATGGAACTCTGATCCACAATAAATCTCAGGACTTTCTAAAACTGAGCCTAGCCATTAGTTTGTACCATCCAATACTTGTAAGTTGGGTGATCCTCTCTTCTTAAGGTCCTGAGATAAAGTTGGAGCTCTTGGGCCTGTCAGAAAGTGACATTCTTTACTTATCACAGGTCAGGAACTCTGTACAGGGACTGTGTAGACAAGGTGTGAGGCCAGTTTTCCCAAGGCGCTTTTATTGGCTCTACAAGTTGAGCTTGACTCCTTAAAGGGAAACACACCCTTCCAGTCAAAACCTTGGTAAGACAACCAGTTTCTACAATTGTGTCATGTTGCAAAAGAAAATGGATTCTTACTGCACTGATGTAAATAACTATATTGCCATTTCAAGTTAAGAATACACACAACTAGTTTCCAAATTCTGGAGAAGCCAGGCAGAAAAAGAGAGAGAGAAATATGCTCCAAATTTTGTTCACAGGAGTTTACCTTACTCAATTATTAAAGGCTGTAAATAGTTCAAAATAAGCTTCCTTGAGTCTGAAAAACAAAACAAGAATCAGCAGTGTTCCAGGCAAAAGTAAAAAGGATTACTTCAGTTTTCTATTAGTTCAGTCCTTTCCATTAATTCTTGTTTTGCTTGATATTCATGAACATGTTAGCTCTTCATGAGTCCTGTATGTTTTTCCTTTATTCCAGTGTCACAATCTTCAAAGGTATCAGAAACCTGCATTTGAGAGCACCTGTTAAAGTTCTATAGCTGATTAAACACCATCTTCTGAAGAAGATCAAAACAAGACAACAATTGTCTGTAAGTAACGAAATGTCCAGGGTAGTTACAGTCAGAAACATGATTGACAAAGAAATTTGGTTTATTTCTGTGGTTTACAATAACTTAACCACCTTAATTGTGATTGATAGCATATACTCAGGCATTAGAATTTTAGAAATCCCATATAATTTTGGAACATATATTAATATTCACTAAACCCATATTAATATAGGTATTTAATATTAAGAAGCTGTTAATTACCTATATTAATATAGGCAATACAGGTTAGTGAATATTAAAATTAATGTTAATAAATATAAATATTAATCAATATTGATATCAATAATATTGATATCAGTAATATTATCATAATAATATCAACATTAATATATAACACCATAATATCAACATTAACATATTAACATTGTAATATCAACATTAATATATTAATATATCATCATTAATATATTACCAAAATATGAACATTAATATATTAACATGTCAACATTAATATATTAATAGTAATAATATCAACATTAATATAATAGTAATATCAACATTAATATATTAATATAATATTAATAATATCAACATTAATATGTCAATATTCACTAACCTAAAGAAGATTAAACAACATTTTGGCAATCCCGTGTACCTAGACATGTCTGGTAATTCTGTTTACCTCTCTTTTGGATGTTCCAGGGGCCCTCTATAGCATCCAAAAGCCAGGTGTCAGGAAAGACAATTTTGAAATAGAAGTTTGATTTTGGGAAGCCTGTTAAATGTTAGAGGTTTAAAACACTTGATGCTATGAAATAAAATTCCAGATTACCATAACTTATTTATTTTGCCAAAATGATGACTCAGAAATGTAAAAGCAGGGAGGGCACGGTGGCTGAAGCCTGTAATTTCAGCATTTTGGGAGGCCAAGGCAGGTGGATCCCTTGAGGTCAGGAGATCAAGACCAGCCTGGCCAACATGATGAGACCCCTGTCTCTACTAAAAATACAAAATTAGCCAGGCATGGTGGTGGGTGCCTATAATCCCAGCTACTCAGGAGGCTGAGGCGGGAGAATCGCTTGAACGCAGGAGGCAGAGGCTGCAGTGAGCTGAGATTGTGCCACTGTACTCCAGCCTGAGTGACAAAGTGAGACTCCATCTCAAAAAGAAAAAAAAAAAGAAAGAAATTTGAAAGCAGAAACCTTTTGTAACTTTTTACAAATTTTGCTAAAGAGCAGATTGGTGCTGAGTAGCTTGTGCTTTTATTTCAGTGTTTAATTTACAGAAAAGCCATATTTGAATTTAGCCAATATGTTCACACACAGAATTTCTTTTGCAAGATTAATTTTTACATTCCTTTCACAACTTGTTTGAACTTTTAGCTTTATTTTATCTAATTCAAAACAATCATTTAACCTTAGGCAAGAATTTTACATTTCCACACCTTCCTATAATCTTTTATTAAAAACACATTTTACTGTTCTTATACAACTCACATGTATTTCTCACAAATCTATTTCCAGTAGTCTCAATTACATGTTACAATGGTAACTCCTAGCATTTTTTAACTTTAATGTAAAACCTGGTAAGTTGTTGTTGTTGTTGTTGTTGTTTTGAGACAGAGTCTTACTCTGTCGCCCAGGCTGGAGTGCAGTGGCACGATCTCGGCTCACTGCAAGCCCCGCAGTGGGCTTCTGACTGAACCTCCTGAGTAGCTGGGACTACAGGCGCCCGCCACCACGCCCAGCTAATTTTTTGTATTCTTAGTAGAGTTGGGGTTTCACCGTGTTAGCCAGGATGGTCTCGATCTCCTGACCTCGTGATCCGCCCATCTTGGCCTCCCAAAGTGCTGGGATTACAGGCGTGAGCCACCGCGCCTGGCAAGTTGTTTTAATTATGTACTAGGTACAGCCAAGTTTTGACTTCTGGCATAATTAAGGGTGTGGTTAATTCCACATGTCCCCAGACCTTACCAGTTTTGAAGCAGGCAAATCGAACAGTTCTCAAAAACCACAAAGCAGTTTATAGCCTTAAAGCATTTTGTAAACCTAGTATCTGATCTGAATAATTTTGTCCACCTATTTACATTTTGGTGGCATTTGCATTTTACCAATAATCTTTAAGGCTATTTTTATTTCTCAGACTAAAGTCATGTGAACTAAAAGTTACCACTGCTTTTATCTTCCCTTTAAAAAATATTTGATCCAAGCACTAATCCTTCTTTCAGTCAATTAATTAGAGCTCTTTTTAATAGACATCACACATAACATATATAACTACACAGACAGGCAAAGAAAATCCAGTGCCCATAAGACTTTTCATTTGCAACCTCCTAATTGGATTATTTGCCTCTGGGTGGAGCCCTTCAAGAGCAAGGCTAGGAAAACATGCAGTTTTTAGGATCTAATAAACAGGTACAGCTAGAAGGCAAAAACAGATTTTGAGAGGGATCCATGAGGAAAACAGAGGTCTCTCTCTTCGTGTGTATTAAGAGTGGCAAGGCAAAATAGAAATAATTCAGTTGGCTGAGATAAAACCCTAAAACCCCTTTCCAGCAAAACAAGAACCAAGAAGAGAAAAATATAAAGGCCTTTTTAATATACCTATAACTTGGATATCCACTTTTAATTAAGCTGAGTACTCTTTAAGAAAATCCTTTTAAATCCCTTGTTACCCAATTTTAGCTGGGCCAAGTGGCCAATATTTCTGGCTTTCAAACTTTACTAACGGTGACCTCCCAGGTGCTCAGAGAAAGGAAAATCCAAGGTGATTCATGGAGAGAAAGAGAATCAACAAATGATAAAGGTAATGCAGATATAAAACTAGAAAAGACTCATTCCCTCAGCCAGGATTGAACCTGGGCCACCACTGTAAAATGGCAAAAGCTAAAACAAAGCAATGCCAGGTGGCTATAGGTCACACTTGCAAGGATGTAAAACAAGATGGAGGCCTGCAGCAAAGTTTGCTACTGATCATATAGAAAGACATGCAAAGCACACCAGATTGGATACAGCTTAAGACCAACCTCACAAATCCTTTTTCATAATTAAAACTTTACAGATAATATAAACTGTTAAGTTAGGGGCTTGGCCTAGTAAAATGTCTTCTAAAAAGAAGAAAAGCCTCTTGCATTAAAGTTAACTCCTGACCTCGTGGAGAAAAGAAAAAAAAAACAGCTTAAATGCAGGGCTGTGTTAACTGCTGACAGGGTGGAGAAAAGAAAAAAGAAGTATGGAGAAGAACCTCTTATGCAAATAGGTTCCTCCAACAGGGAGACTAACTTAATTGCTGTCTGACAGAGCTAGACCCCCTGGTCAGGGGAGGGGAAGACACTGTGGATGTGTGATGGTGAATGCTGGCCAGTCTGCCTCCTGGCACCCTTGGGCCATGTGCCTCAGCCCCAGCCTGTCTCCTGGCACCCTTGGGCCATGCGCCTCAGCCCCAGCGGGGAGGAGAAGGGTGCTGGGGAGCTGCCATTTGCCCATCCATCTCATGCATACCTATGGCTATTGAGGGGCGGGGGGAATGCAGTTTCCTCTACCCTCAGAAGTCCTAGAATGAAAAGGCTTAGAAGCGAAAGGGAAAAATATTTTTTTGTTCACATCTTACTCACCCTTCCTTGATCCCCAGATGGGCCACCAGAATGATGCAGAAGTTTTGCTCCTTAGTTTAGCTAAATCCAGGTTTTTGTGTCACGACCAGGAGAAATTAGGCACATGAACACATTGAAGGGAGAGGAGGGCTGGATTCATTGGCGAAAAGGAAAAAAGAAAAAAAAAATACCTCAGCAAAGTGACAGGGCATTCTGCTAATAGGCCCCTACCTCCCAGGTTGAATACTAGGCCACCACACACAGAAGCTGAAAAGACCAGCCTCCTCCCCTGGCATAAGGCATGAACTTCCCATGGCCCCTCCCCATTTTCCCAGCATGCATGTAGGCATTATTCCGAAAGAACCAGTCAGGAAAGGGCAGGCAAACAGGGGCGGTTCTCCCTCAGGGTCGTGGGTTTCATCTGGGACCAGCAGTCCGGTCCCTCAGCCTTCAGGCTGTTTTAGATTTGAAGGTGCGGTTTTGCCGGGGACCCTTGACTGTCTCCTGTCTCTATCATTGCCTCCCCATCATTCTCTCCTTTAATCTCACTTTTTCTTCAAAGAAGTTTTACCCACCTGATATATACATGTAAAGTTATAATTTAACATATGTGTATGTGTGTATATGTATATATACATACATATATATTTCTTGTCTCCTGCCTGTAGAATGTAAGCACCATAAATACAGGACAGTGTCTTCTGCTGTAATTTTGGAGCCTAGCACAGGTCCTGGAACATGGTAGGTGTTCAATGAAAATGAACGAATGGATTATAGAATTATACATATTAAGTATAAAATGCTTTGTGAACTGGATACTGGCATAATGTGAATCATAAAGGGCTAATATTTTTCACTATGTTAGTCATAATGGGTAATTGTAGTCCTGGCCAAGGACTTGACATCAGAGGATGCTGGGAGGAGGTGACATGGGAGAGAGAATGTTTACTGTGACTTGGCAGTTTATTCATTTAGTCCCCACAACAACCTTGGGCATTATCTCTGTTTTGCAAATGAAACAGCCATGGGTAATTTTCTCCAAAGCATAGGAAAAACGGATTTGGACCCAGTCTGCTAACCAGATGCTTATGGTCCTATTACTGGTATGCGCTACTTTTCAAAATAATTTATACAATGGATGAAGGCTGGGTGCAGTGGCTTGGGCCTGTAATCCCAGCACTTTAGGAGTGCAAGACGGGTGGATCACTTGAGCCCAGGAGTTTGAGACCAGCCTGGCCAACATGGTGAAACCCTGTCTCTAAAAATTACAAAAATTAGCTGTGTGTGGTGGCAGTCACCTTTAATCCCAGCTACTCAGGAGGCTGAGGCAGAAGAATTGCTGGAACGTGGCAGGCAGAGGTTGCAGTGAACCGAGATTACCTGCACTCCAGCCTGGGTGACAGAGCAAGACTCCGGCTCAAAAAAAAAAAAAAAAAAAAAAATTATACAATGGATGAAATGGTATACAGACAATTACAAAAACTAAATTTCAAGTTCCATAGAGAGGGCCCATGTACCTTACCCAATAGTCAGTGCCTTACATTATACACATAGAATAGTCAAATTTGTATCATAAATTTAACTTCTTTCTCTCTCTTTTCTGAGACAGGGTCTTACTCTGTCACCCAGGCTGGAGTGCGGTGGCATGAACATGGCTCAGTGCAGCCTCGACCTCCTGGGCTCAGGTGATCTGTCCACCTAAGCATCCCGGGTATGCTACCATGCCTAGCTAATTTTTTGTATTTTTTGTAGAGACCGAGTTTCACCATGTTGCCCAGGCTGGTCTTGAACTCCTGAACTAAGTGATCTACCCGCCTCAGCCTCCCAACATTTTGGGATTACTGGTGTGAGCCACTGTGCCTGGCCGTAAATTTAACTTCTTTGAAATTAATGTGTTAACAATAGTAAACACTAAACATTTATTTTTCTGATCTTTCCTTAAATAGCCTACATTTTTATTGTGTCTATTACATGCAAAACAATGAACAGATCTTTTTTTTGTTTTTTGAGACGGAGTCTCGCTCTGTCATCCCGGCTGGAGTGCAATGGAGTGATCTCAGCTCACTGGAACCTCCACCTCCTGGGTTCAAGTGTTTCTCTTGCCTCAGCCTCCTGAGTAGCTGGGATTACAGGTGTCCACCACCACGCCCAGCTAATTTTTGTATTTTTAGTAGAGACAGGGTTTCACCATGTTGCTCAGGCTGGTCTCAAACTCCTGACCTCAGGTGATCCACCCACTTTAGCCTCCCAAAGTGCTAAGATTATAGGCATGAGCCACCGTACTCAGCCACAACGAACAGATCTTAAATGCATATGCAATTTGTTGAGTGTTGCCAATTGAGTATATCCTGTAACCACCACACCAAGATAGGGACCAGGATCTTCTTGAACCTCGTATCCTTAGTGTACCATACATGGTAGATGCTCAATAAATGTGTGATTTTGGTTTTTCTCTGCTGAACAGTCCAGGGGGATTTTTAAATTAAATATTAAAAATATTGATGTTGACATAGATAAACTAATATGGGAAATTTTAGCTGATGCTCTCCTTTTCTGTCAGAAGCAAAGTTATAAGGATATTAAAAGGTGAATAATAATCTTGGAGTTTTACTCAAAACTGAGTTAAAAAAAAGTACGCAGCAGCACTTTCTCTTCTTTTTCCTCCTGCCTCAAGGATAGCCCAGATGAGAAAATAAGGAAAGGGGCATGGAAACAGGGTGAGAAAAAACACTTTTCTTCTCAAGAAAACTTAGACTTGCACCATTAATATGGTTTGTCTGTGTCCCCACCCAAATCCCATCTTTAATTGTAACTCCCACAATTCCCATGTGTCATGGGAGGAACTCAGTGGGAGGTGGTTGAATTATGGAGGTGGCTCTTTTATTCACTCTTCTCATGATAGTGAATGAGTCTCATGAGAACTGATAGTTTTAAAAACGGGAGATTCTCTACACAAGTTCTCTCTCTCTCTCTCTTTTTTTTTTCTGAGATGGAGTCTCAGTCTGTTGCCTAGGCTGGAGTGCAGTGGCACCATCTTGGCTCACTGCAACCTCTACCTCCCGAGTTCACGCGATTCTCCTGTCTCAGCCTCCAAGTAGCTGGGATTACAGGCATGCATCATCATGCCCAGCTAATTTTTTGTATTTTTAGTAGAGATGGGGTTTCACCATGTTGGCCAGGCTGATTTCAAACTACTAACCACTTTGGCCTCCCAAAGTGCTGGAGTTACAGGCATGAGCCACCGTGCTGGCCCACAAGCTCTCTTTTTGCCTGCTGCCATCTGTGTAAGACATGACTTGCTGCTCCTTGCCTTCCACCATGATTGTGAGGCTTCCCCAGCCATGTGGAACTGTAATTCTAATTAAACTTCTATCTTTTGTAAATTGCCCAGTCTCAGGTATGTCTTCATCAGTAGCGTGAAAACAGACATATACAGTAAATTGGTACCAGTAGAGTAGGGCACTGCTGAAAAAATACCCCAAAATGTGGAAGTGACTCTGGAACTGGGTAACAGGCAGAGGCTAGAACAATTTGGAAGGTTCAGAAGAAGACAGGAAGATGTGGGAAAGTTTGGAAGTTCCTAGAGACTTGTTGAATGTCTTTGACCAAAACACAGATAATGATATGGACAATAACGTCCAGACTGAGGTGGTCTCAGAGGGAAATGAGAAACTTGTTGGGAACTAGAGCACAGGTGACTCTTGTTATGTTTTAGCAAAGAGACTGGTGGTATTTTGCCCCTGCCCTAGAGATTTGTGGAACTTTGAACTTGAGAGAGATGATTTAGGGTATCTGGCAGAAGAAATCTCTAAGCAGCAAAGCATTCAAGATGTGACTTGGGTGCTGTCAAAGGCATTCGGTTTTAAAAGGGAAACAGCATAAAAGTTCAAAAAATTTGTAGCCTGACAAGGCAATAGAAAGAAAATCCCATTTTCTGAGAACAAATTCAAGCTGGCTGCAGAAATTTGCATAAGCAACGAGGAGCCAAATATTAATCACCAAGACAATGGGGAAAATGTCTCCAGGGCATGTCAGAGACCTTTGCTGCAGCCCCTCCCATCACAGGCCCAGAGGCCTAGGAGAAAAAAGTGGTTTCATGGGCTGGGCCCAAGGTCCCCGTGCTGTGTGCAGCCTAGGGACTTGGTGCCCTGTATTCCATCTGCTCCAGCCATGGCTGAAACGGGCCAACATAGAGCTCAGGCCATGGCTTAAGAGGGTGGAAGCCTCAAGCCTTGGCAGCTTTCATGTGGCGTTGATCCTGTGAGCGCACGTAAGTGAAGAACTGAGGTTTAAGAACCTCTGCCTAGATTTCAGAAGATCTATGGAAATGCCTCGATGCCCAGGCAAAAGTTTGTTGTATGGGTGGGGTCCTCATGGAGAACCTCTGCTAGGGCAGTGCAGAAGGGAAATGTGGGGTGGGAGCCCCCACACAGAGTCCCTCCTGGGGCACCACCTAGTGGGGCTGTGAGAAGAGGGCCACTATCCTCCAGACCCCAGAATGATAGATCCACTGGCAGCTTGTACCACGTACCTGGAAAAGCCACAGACACTCAATGCCAGTACATGAAAGCAGTCGGGAGGGAGGCTGTATCCTGCAAAGCCACAGAGGCGGAGCTACCCAAGACCATGGGAACCCACCTCTTGCATCAGCATAACCTGGATGTGAGACATGGAGTCAAAGGAGATCATTTTGGACCTTTAAGATTTGACTGCCCTGCTGGATTTCAGACTTGTGTGGGGCCTGTAGCCCCTTTTTTTCAGCCAATCTCTCCCACTTGGAATGACTGTATTTACCCAATGCCTGTACCCTTATTATATCTAGGAAGTAACTAACTTGCTTTTGATTTTACAGGCTCATAGGCGAAAGGGACATGCCTTGTTTCAGATGAGACTTTGGACTGTGGACTTTTGAGTTAATGCTGAAATGAGTTAAGACTTTCGGGGACTATTGGGAAAGCGTGATTGGTTTTCAAATGTGAGGACATGAGATTTGTGATGGGCCAGGGGTGGAATGACATGGTTTGGCTCTGTCCCCACCCAAATCTCATCTTGAATTGTAACTCCCACAATTCCCATGTGTTGTGGGAGGAACCCGGTGAGAGGTGATTGAATTATGGGGTCAGGTCTATCATGTGCTGTTCTCATAATAGTGAATGAGTCTCATGAGATCGATGGTTTTAAAAATGGGAGTTTCCCTATACAAGTTCTCTTTCTGCCTTCTGCCATTCATGTAAGACATGACTTGCTCCTTCTTGCCTTCCACCATGATTATGAGGCCTCCCCAGTCATGTCTCACTGTAAGTCCAGTTAAACCTCTTTCTTTTGTAAATTGCCCAGTCTCAGGTATGTCTTTATCAGCAGTGAGAAAACCGACTAATACAACCACTAATAAAGAGTGAGCTATGGAAGGTCAGCAGCTCCCTGGCACTCCCTAATACCTATTTAAGATGAGGCCACAGAAGATAGTGGACAAGAAACAACCTCAGAGAGCAAAAGTAGAAGCCTCCAAAGGAGTTTCCCAGAGAGCACAACTGAAGTCCCCAGATACTGCCTGGGAAGGAAGTCACTCTTCCTGCCCTATAAGATTTAATATTGCTGTAGATCAGTGACTATAGCAGGCTTTCCTTTCTCCCCTTTCCTGGTGGGCAGTTTCAATGTTTTACTTTTTTTTTTTTTTTCTGAGACAGAGTTTTGCTCTTGTTGCCCAGGCTCGATCTCGGCTCACTGCAGCCTCTGCCTCCCAGGTTTAAGTGATTCTCCTGCCTCAGCCTCCTGAGTAGCTGGGATTACAGGCATGTGCCACTGCACTCAGCTAATTTTGTATTTTTAGTAGAGACGAGGTTTCTCCATGCTGGTCAGGCTGGTCTGGAACTCCTGACCTCAGCTGATCCACCTGCCTCGGCCTCCCAAAATGCTGGGATTACAGGCGTGAGCCACTGTGCCTGGCCTCAATGTTTTAATCTTGCTTGTACTCCACCTTTGTATGTTGGGTAATTTGGGGGCAGTTAACTCATTTTTAAGTTTTTTGATTGCTGGACCATGAGGTGCTGTTTGTACCACATGGAAGGTACACATTTCCCAGAGTTCCTGAACTTTGACCTAGATGCAGTATCTGGATGAAATTTGAGAATTGTATCCCTAGGAGAGATTCATTATGTTCTGTATATGAGAAAGTGTGTATCAATATTTGGCAATCAAAGAAGTAGACATGGCAGAGAGTGTTAATTGCTAAATCCATTTCTGTTGCTCTCTTGCAGAGTGTCACTTTTAGCTGGTTATGTGGCAACCAAGCTACAAGGTTCCCAGGCTTGCTGTTAGATATAGCTCTATGACTAATATTTGATAATTGAGATGTAAGCAGTTGTGTGGTACTTCGGGTAAGTCTTCCTGAAAGGGAAATATGTTTCTTGAAATGGATGTGAAATGACTGGGTGATAGCTGTCTTGGATCAGGAGGAGAAAGGGCAGACTCTAGGAATGGCAGAGTGATGTATGTTTGGGAGTGTAGATCTCTGAAAACTCTAGTGAGAGCCCCTTTTATCCATACCTTTGCAGACTCATGTGTTATCAAACTTAATGGTCATTCCAAACTGATGAAATATGGTGTTTTATAGATTTAGTTACTATTTTTCTTTGAGTGAGATAGATAATCTTTTCATATATTTGAGAACCATTGTATTTCCTTTATGGCATTTTCTGTTGGCATGTTGGCCTTTTTCATATTGATGTATACGTCCTTTTATTTATTTATTTTTTAAATAATAGAAATAGGGTCTTACCATGTTGCCCAGGCTGATCTTGAACTGCTGGACTCTGGCAATCCTCCCACCTCAGCCTCCCAAAGTTCTGGGATTACAGGTGTGAGCCACCACACCCAGCATGTAGATCCTTTTATATTTTACAGAAATTATACCTGATATGAGTGGTCGGTATTTTTCCAGTTTGTCTTTTGACTTTGATTAGAGAAAATTTTTTTTCCAAGCTTCTCTTGGTATATTTTGTTTTAAATTTTTATTTTATTTTATTTTTAAGACAGAGTCTTACTCTATTGCCCAGGCTAGAATGCCCAGGCTCAAGGGATCCTCTCATTTCAGCCTCCTGAGTAACTAGGATTACAGGCACATGCCACTTCACACAACTAAATTTTTGTGTTTTTTGTAGAGATGGAGTTTCCCTATGTTGCCCAGGCTGGTCTTGAATTCCTGGGCTCCAGGGATTCTCCCACCTTGGCCTTCCAAAGTATTAGGATTACAGGTGTGAGCCACTGTGCCCAACCAAGTTTTTTTTTTTTTTTCCCTCAAACAGAGTTTCGGTTTTGTTGCCCAGGCTGGAGTGCAATGGCGTGATCTTAGCTCACTACAACCTCCACCTCCCATGTTCAAGTGATTCTCCTGCCTCAGCCTCCCAAGTAGCTGGGATAACAGGCATGTGCCACCATGCCCAGCTAATTTTTTTGTATTTTTAGTAGAGATGGAGTTTCTCCATGTTGGTCAGGCTGGTCTTGAACTCCTGACCTCAGGTGATCTGCCCGCCTTGGCCTCCCAAAGTGCTGGGATTACAGGCATGAGCCACCGTGCCCGGCCATAGCCAAGTATTATTTTACATCCCACTCCCACCTACTTTTTCTTATTAGAAAAAATAAGTTGCCTGGGAGAAAGGAGAATAAAAAGAGAAGTGAATAAGGGGAGTATCTCCCAAATAATATATTTAAGGTGACTGTTATTTTTTCTCTCTGTGTTTTATTTTGGATATATTCCTTTGACCTGTCTTCAGATTAATTAATCTTGTTTTCTTTTGTACTGTGAATCCAGCTGATCAATTCTTAATTTCTGATATGGTATTTTACAAGTATTGAATGTTTACTTAATTCTCTTAAAAAAGATTCTAATTCTCTGATTTTATACTTCATCTTTTCATTTTCATTGTCAATCTTTACTCCTCTTTAACATATTAATTATAGTTATTTTGAAGTCTTTCTAGCTAACTTCAATATCTGGATCATTTCTACCTGCTTCCATCTCTTGGCTACTAGTCATTTAAAAAAATAAAATTAGAAAATTTTTTTTTTTTTAGAGATAGGGTCTTGCTCTGTGATCCAGGCTGGAGTACAGTGGCACAATCATAGCTCACCGCAGCCTTGAACTCCCAGCTCAAGTGATCCTCCTGCCTCAGCCTCCTGGGTAGCTGGGACTACAGCTGTGTGCCACCATGCCAGCTAATTTTTTTATTTTTGTTTTTTGTAAAAGTAGGGACTTGCTATGTTGCCCAGACTGGTCTGAAACTCTTGTCCCCAAGCAATGCTCCATCTCAGCCTCCCAAAGCAGTGGGATTACATGTATGAGCCACTGTGCCTGGCTGGCTATTAGTAACTTTAACCAATTTCTTGCCTGGTAAACTTTTCATGCTAGATATTATGAATGATATTTTATAGAAACTCTGGATTATGTTAACTTCCTCCAAAGAATGTTGAATTTTGTTCTGGCTGGCAATTAAGTTATTGACAGATAATTTTGATTCTGATGAAAATTGGATTTAGGCTTTGTTATGGTGGATTTACTTCAGTTTTGACCTTACTCCTCAGGTGTAATCCTTACTCTTAGAGGGTAATTTATATTCTTAGGACATGACCTTTTTCACTTTGTGAGTCATCTGGAAGTCTGGGAATTCACCAATATCTCTTTACCCTGGCTGGATTAGAACTCCACTACATTCCCAGCACTGTGTGACCTCTGAGATATGTTTAGCTCTCCAGCTTCCTAGCAGCAGCTATTCTCTGCTGGACCCTATGTGTCTTACCCTACAGTCAGGTCATATGGTCTGGGCTCAAGGACCTGAGAAGAATGTCTGTAAACTTTCAGGGTTTGATCTCTGAAGTCCTCTTCTGTGTGATTCCCTGCTCTGCAGCACCTGGCTTCCAAATCCCAGCCACTGTGACAGGCACAAATTCTGGTTTCTCTTTCCTCTGCCCTATACAAATGCAACTTTCCACTTGGACTCAACTTCTCAAGCAGGGGAGGACGTGAAGCTCACTTCGTTTGGTTTCTTTCAAACATCATAACTGTTTTAACTGGTGTCCAATCCCTGAAAATTGTTTTTTCTATTTTGGCCAGTTTATGGTAGGAAAGCTAAGTCTAATACCACTTACTCTGTCATGGCTGGAATGGGAAGTCGGAGACAAATTCATTCTTTTCTTTTCTTTTCTTTTCTTTTATTCTTTTGTTTTCTTTTATTTCCTTCCTTCCTTCCCTCCCTCCCTTCCTCCCTCCCTCCCTCCCTCCCT